>NC_060069.1:68349624-68594624 GCF_922984935.1 Meles meles
TTTGTAGCAACATGGACGGGACTGGAAGAGATTATGCTGAGCGAAATAAGTCAAGCAGAGAGAGTCAAATATCATATGGTCTCGCTTATTTGTGGAGCATAACAAAGAACACGGAGGACATGGGGAGATGGAGAGGAGAGGGAGTTGAGGGAAACTGGAAGGGGAGATGAACCATGAGAGACTATGGACTCTGAAAAACAACCTGAGGGTTTTGAAGGGGTGGGGGGGGTGGGTGGGAGGTTGAGGAACCAGGTGGTGGGTAATAGGGAGGGCACGTACTGCATGGAGCACTGGGTGTGGTGCAAAAACAATGAACACTGTTACGCTGAAAATAAACAAAAAAAAAAGAGAGAGAGAGAGAGACACGTACATGGTACAGGCTTGCATGTGTGTGCACATGTGCCCAGCCTCATAGAAAGCGTAGAGGAAGAGCAGTTTGCAGTGGAGAATGAAATGAGGTAATTGTCGTTCCTTCCCCATTTATTCCTTGAAGTTAATATGTGTGATGCAGTAAAAACAGCCAGGATACCCAAGGCCTAGGCCAGAGTTTGCGAATTTAAATGTTTGCATGAAGGAAACAAAGGAGCAATTCACCCCAAGAATAAGAAAACAGAGAGGAGGGAGATGGCAGGAAGCATGAGTGTCCCTTCTAAAGGGGGCAGCAGCTTTATGGGAATGGAGGCAGAAAGTTGCCAATATGTTAGGGGAGGACAACACATTCAGATTTTTATGTGAACACAGATTTTTAAATGTTGGTAGCTTGCATGAAATAGAATTTAAATATTGCATGGGTTTCTATGTAATTTGGCTGGTCTTTGTTTTTGAGTTGTGGGGAGAAGATTTTATACCCTTGGAATTCCCCGAGTGGTAGGAGTGCCTTTCTTGTTCATGGGGGGCCCTTCACAGTTTGTGAGGTGGCTAATAGTATGAGGTGACTCAGTCCGGGGCTGTTCATGCCAGGAAGAACAAACATGGGGTTATCAGTCCAGCCTCCTGTAAAGGGGGGAGGGGTAGGTTGGGTGGGCAGAGACTGATACATGATTCAGCTGATCATACTGATAAAATGAAACCCCCCGTAGAAACTCTGGACACACCGATGCTTGAATGAACTTTCCTGATTTGTAATAATCTGTCTTGTCACATAGCAATGTGTTGAGAGAAAAAGTCCCTGAGGACCCAGGAGAGGACAATGGAAGCTCCACATCTGGGACCCTTCCAGACCTCATTCTATGCATCTTTCCTTCTTACTGGTCCTGATTTGAATCCCTTTGCTACGATAAGACTGTAATTATAAGTATTGGATTTTCCTGAGTTCTGGGAGTCATCCTAGCAAATTATCAGACTTGAAGAGGTAGTCAGAACCCCTAAATTTGTAGCCAGCAGCTTAGAAGGGAGGGTGGCCTGGGACCCTCAAACTTGTGGCTTGTATCTGATGTAAAGACAGTCTTGTGGAGGACTGTGCCTTTAACCTGTGAAGTTTGACCTAATTTGGGTCGTTGGTGTCAGAAGTCATTGCAATGGGCCAATTGAAAAGCCTTTTGAGGTAAAATCTCTCCCATCCTAGGCTAATTTATGTCCTTTGGCCTAGGCAAATTCCCCAGTACCAGAGGTTAATTAGATATTCCCTAGAAGTATAGGGGTTTGGGCCATCCCACCAGTTGGAGGCCTACCCAGGATAATTGTATTTGAGAAGAAGTTATGCTGTTGGCATCTTTTATAGGCCCTTGAGTATATTGCTGGAGACAGAAATTTCAAAATTAAACTTAAATAATATTCTGAAATAGTAATGCTACTCCTTCTCCATATATAGAGCCTATGGTATTTTCCCTAGCGTTCTGCCTGAGTGATGGGCCTATTGTCCCTCAGTGTCCATTCTGTCAGATCCTGGTGGGACTGTGAGCAGGCTTCTACCATCACTTGGTGGAATCGAGGCCATTCTCTCCCTACCATTCCAGTTTCCTGGTTTAGCTCTCCCCTCCCAGAAAGTTATCAGAGTGTACAGTGTCTTCATTTGTGTTGCCTCAAATTCTAATTTCTTCCTGGAGAGAAAAAGGAAACAGGAAGAAAGGGTATCCTTGTGGTCAAGCATTTTTATTTAGCCTGTGTTCTGACCTAGCTGGGAGATTAGTGTAAGTCACCCCGTTTCAGATTCCACGCCTGTTGAGTGGATATGTTAAGACTTACCTGGATCAGTGTTATCTAAGAGAAGAGAAGTAGGCCTTATTCTCTTACTTTGCAAAGAACGATTTTATAGCACTTGACTGGGAGTGTTTTAGCTACTCTAGCAGGGAGAGTTTTGATTTGTGTTAGGTATATAGGTAAGAGATGTGTGGATAAGGATGGAAATGCTAATAGTTTGAGAGTTTTTTTTAATATGTTCCTGATGATGAACCTGATGCACATCTGTTATAAGAAATGTTATTCTCTAAATGCATGTTAGTGTTGTCAAGAAAAGAGGTCTTGCTACGCATACTCCAAGGGGTGGGGGGGGGGAAGCTGAGAATTAACAAATGATTGGTTCTGTTTTTTCCTAGAGTTTTGTAGTAAGTGGTGTGGCTAGGATCTTCCATCTTCCAGGGAGCTTTTGTAGATAAGGAAGAACTTTACTGTTTGTTCTTTCATTAATGCTAATTTTGAAAAAAAAAGTTTCATTGATATTAAGAAAAGCTTTATAAATCCAGTTGTTAAGTGTCGAAACACTGATGACCAGCTGATTCCATTCTCTTTGGCTTTTAAAAAGAAGTCTGTTATATTTCCAAGAAACAAACCAAAAACAAAACCAAAAAAATCCAAAGAGTTTATGCAATAATTTAATATGTGTTATTGGGGTGTATATTTAATTTGGAAATAAATATTAAGGAATGCATACAAGAGATTTATGAAATTGAAGAAATGTATACGATTTATTTGCTTTCCTCCCTAATCATAAAACTAAAATATGTTTGTGCGTAAAGAGTATTTAAATGAAGAAATCAAATAATCTGGGAAAAAAAAAAGAAAAGAAATGTTGTTCTCGATGTTTACTATCCTGTATTCTGTCTTGAGGCCTATACATTTCTACTTTGGTGATATTTATGGGTGTACCCTGGCTGTCAATATAGGTCTTCCTTGACTTAAGATGGGGTTATGTCCTGATAACCCCATTGTAAGTTGAAGGTATCGTAATTTAAAAATACATTTAATACATCTAACCCAGTGAATATCATAGCTTTCCCTAGCCTACCACCTTAAATGTGTTCATAATACTTACATTAGCTTACACTTGGGTCAAATCTCTAAAGTAAAGCCTATGTTATAATAAGGTGTTGAATATCTCATGTTATTTGTTGAATACTGTGCAGAAAGTGAAAAAACAGAATGACTATGTATGGGTACAGAATGGCTTTAAGTGTATTGGTTGTGATTGCGTGTCTGACTGGGACCTGTGGCTTGCTGTCACTGCCCAGCATCTCGAGAGACCATCTCATCATATATTGACAGCCCAGGAAAAGATCAAAATTCAAACTTTCAAGTATGGTTTCTACTAGAAGTATCCATATCGCTTTTGCACCTTCCTAAAGTAAAAAAGTTGTACGTCGAACCATTGTAAGTCATGGACTGTCGTATTTATAATGTTAAAAAGCATAATTATCGCTATTGAAAGCAATTTTAAGAACACATCAAAAATGCAACAATGAAGAAATTAAAAATACGAATTTTTATATCAATTTTTGAATAAGGATATTGTAGCTAAAGTGAAAAACATTATTTATACATAACTTTTGCATAAAATAGTTACATTCATCTTACAATCACTTTTTAGAGCGCAAGTAGCTTACCAAAGGACTTATTTTCAACCTTGGAAGAAAAACTCAATTAAAGCTGCAATTGAACTGTAATGGCACCAAGGAGTTCAACTTGACCTCACTTGCTAGATGGTAATCATCTCTCAAGTGTACAAACAAGGAAGCGTAGTTATCAAAGAATGAGAAATACATTTGTTCAAAGACCATTTACTGCTTTAAGTGAAAGCTTGCCAGAAATGTATAAACACCTAACACAGTGCTATTCATAGGCTTAATGTGTTCAAAGACTTGGGGGGCAATTTAAAAATATCTTTGAAGTTGTGAGTATTCATCATCATATCTAATAATGCTTACTTTCTGGAGCCCCTTTCCAAGGAGGGCAAAGCAATTTATCTGACTTATTTTCATGACATCCTTTTGAGATAAGGCAACTACCATTATCTCCCTTTTGCAAATGGAGAAACTGAAACACTGGGAGGTAAAATCACTTGAAGTAGGTCAGTAGCTGGCCCAAGAATTTAAGCACACACATTAAAGCTTTTAATTCCCATTTTAGTTTAACTACAGAAAACTAAACAAAGAATCAAAAAACAAGAATCTCACTCTTTTTCTCTCTCTTTTTAAGTTAAAGGATAATTAATGGTCAATCAATTTTTCCTTGTCAGCTTTGGTTAGGAAAACGGTCGTAGATCTGGCTTTTCACAATAACTAGGATCTTATTACGTTGGAATGGATGAAATATTTGCAAAGCTATGACGTTCGCTTAACAAATACTTAATGGTATTCTGTAACATGTTACATTGTTCAGGATGTTAAGATTTCAAAGGTGAAAAACATTCCCATTTTTAAAGGTCTTCCTGAAGAGAAAGATTATATAAGTAGATTATATATGGCAGTTCAGTATTATTTAAATTTAACTAAATTCTTCATTTTATCCCTCCAATCTATTTCTTCCTCTATTTTCCTATCTCTGTAAGTGCCACTGCTGCACACTCAGTTGCTCAAACCATTAATCTGGCCACCATCCATGACTAGCATTCCCCACATTCCACCATACGCTCTGGTCTATTTTGAAAACATACCCTGAAGCTTTTTAGTCTAATTCATCTCTTTGCAGCTGGCTGTAAACACCCATGACTAGCCTCTCTGCTTATCTTGTCCCCTACTCACCACCAAATCATTTTCCAGAATACAAGGGTGATATTTTTTTTAGATTTTATGTATTTATTTGACAGAGGGTGGGGGTCGGGAGAGCACAAGCAGGGGGAGAGGCAGGCAGAGGGAGAAGGAGAAGCAGACTCCCCACTGAGCAGGGAGCCCAATGTGGGGGCTCAATCCAAGGCTCTGGGATCATGACCTGACCCTGAGAACAGGACCTGTAGATGCTTAACCCACTGAGCCACCCAGGCGCCCCCAAAGAGTGAGCTTAATTATAGTGCAAATTGAATCATGTTTCTTCTCTATACAACCCATCAGTGGTTTCACGTTGCATTCAGAATAAAATCCAGAATTCTTGTCAAGGTTTTGCAGGAGCTGATCCTTGCTTACCTCCCGACCTCTTTTACCCTTCTTCTCCTCTTGCACTGTGCTCTAGCCACGTGGGCCTCCTGCTTTCAAGTTTCCAGGACTTGCCGAGCTCTTTCTTACCTTAGGTCCTCTGCTGAAATTGCCCTGAGCCAGCATTTGCAGTTTGTGGCTACCTTCTCATTCTCATCTCAGCTTAGATACTACCTCCTTGGAAGCCTCTCTGACCTCCTTTTCAAGTAGGTTCTCCTTCCTATTATGACATTATTTGGTTACCTTCATACCATGTTTTCCTCGTCTGTAACAAATTATTTGCCTACAGTCTGTCTTTCGTACCAGGCTGTCAAGATAGGAGCAGGGACCACATTATTTACTCATTGATACATCCTTGGTGCCTAATAGGTAATCATTGCTCAGTAATTATTTCTTTTTTTTTAAAAGATTTTATTTATTTATTTGACAGATAGAGATCACAAGTAGGCAGAGAAGCAGGCAGAGAGAGAGAGAGAGGCAGGGAAGCAGGCTCCCCGCTGAGCAGAGAGCCCGATGCGGGGCTCCATCCCAGGACCCTGGGATCATGACCTGAGCTGAAGGCAGAGGCTTAGCCCACTGAGCCACCCAGGCGCCCCTCAATAATTATTTCTTGAATAAATGAGTGAGTGCTGTCGGGACAGAGGACAGACCACTTAAATGCCATTGCTGTGTTTTTTGTTTTTTGTTTTTAGGTTAAGTAATCGCTCACCCAACGTGGGGCACAAGCTCACAAACCCAAGATCAAGAGTCACGTGCTCCTCCCACTGAGCCAGACAGGCGCCCCTGTAATTACTGTTTTACCAGCATAGGGGCAAGCAGCTAAGTAGATATCTGCCAAGTAATAATGCTTTCTTTTTTTTTCCAGTTCTAAAGCTAATGTAACAGTATCACAAGAAAAGCTGAGAAGTGGAGAGCAATCACATTTCAATAAAACTCAAGTATTATTTGGTGTATTTCTTTCCAATCTCTTTTTAGATATATGTTTTACATGATTATATCTGATAGGTACATTTTTACATAATTATTTTCCAAATTCCAAATTCTGCTTTTTTCACTCCGTAATAAATCATAAGCCTTTTTTTGTGATATTACAGCAACTTCAGATCCATTAGTTAATATTGCTGCTTAATGTTCCATTGAATGGATGTATGAAATCTACATAACACTTTGCCTATTGATGGATATTTAAGTTGTTGTCAATTTTTCCTCTGCTATTGTGAATATTTATTATGCACAACATTTGCCATGTTTTTAGATTATTCTCTCAATTACTAAGAGAGCCTGACTAACATAAGGGGTAGTATTTGGTTTGAAGGAGAATCACCCATGCTTGTATAGTGTCTTTGGATAATCCACCTATTTTGCTTTCTCATCCAAAATTTTCCCAAACAGAATTTTTCTTGATCACCATAAACATCTGCTTACGTACAGCATTAGATCTGGCCACAGCTGCAGGCCTTGGTAAATGTGCAGATTGAGTCACTGAATCTTTCCCAGAGTCTTTCTACTAAAACGAGAGACACATTATACATTCCCTGTCTTAGCTTTCTTTATTCTCTTTCCTATCTTGCTTTCATGGTCAATCAGTTTTAACAAAGCAGGAGATAAGAGCTGACTGGGAGAGGGAGATGGGGTGGGGAGAGTGGGAGGGATGGAGGGGGAGAAAGAAAGAAAGGGTGTGGAAGCATGGGGGGGTGGAGAATGGTTCAAAATGCTGAGTCTGTTTCTCAGACGGTTTTGGTTGTGGTTCTAAGTTATAGGGACTGAGGAAATGAACACAGAGCCTGAGTATGGACATGGTCATTTGACTTTATTCTCTCCTCATGCATTCACTTGCAGCTATACATTGTAGGTGGAATGGACTGACAGTTGCCTTATCTGGTGGTTCTGATCCCATCTTCCTTGCCATTGTGATCAGTTCTGGGATGGGTCCAACTGGAACAAGTCCAGCACTTCACTTTAATGGTTGAGTGAAATTAAGGTCTCTCTCCTGGGATGGAAATGAAGAAGCAAGAAATCAATGTTGCTGCTACTGGCGATTAGAAGGGAAGCCCCCAGGAGGACAGAGTCACCACTTAAAGGCAGAATCCAGAGAAACACAGAGGAATGAGGGTGGAGCTCTTGATGGACTGTACTTAAAAGTTTGCTCTGCTTCTGAAATTTCCGAACACCATGAACTGATACATCACCTTGTTTAAGTCATTTGAGGTTGAGGTGTTTGTTGCTTCCACTCAGAAGTACCTGTACTGTTGCAGAAGGACTGGAATGGCTGCTCTATGATTGCTATCTTGCCAAGTAATCTTACTGTGGCCCTGTCCCAGTGTTATGCCCGAGTTTTCGCGTCCGAGAGACCACCAAGGAGCCAAGCACTGATGCAATCACATGAGGGTTTATTCGACAAGCTTAAGCTTGGGCCCAAGTATACCGGACACAGCGGAGTAGGGACTTGGACCCCAAGGTGACATGCCTAAGCTTGAGCCCAAGTATACTCGATGCAGCGGAGTAGGGACTTGGACCCCAAGCTTAGTTAAGGCAGGGGTATTTATGGGTTCCTGTTACTAAAGCAGGGTGGGGATTCCTGGAACCAAAGCAGGGTGGGGGTCTCTGAAACTAAAGCAGGGTGGGGCTTCCTGAAACCAAAACAGGGTGGGGGTTACTATGGGGGCAAGTTCAGCCCTTGGGCACAGGAGTCCGAGATGGCTGCCGGAGCTAAGATGGCTGTACTTAAGCTAGGGCTAAACCTGAGGTGGGATGGCCTTAATTTTCTTGGCCTCCACACCAGAAGAGGGGTGATGGTGGCTTCTGTCCTAGAATGGGATGTTCTCTCCAGCACAGGGGCCTGCCACAGAACTTCTGGACCTGCTCTTCTCCCACTTTGTGTTCTCAGGCCCTGGACACAATGATAGGTGGCATTGCCATTTCTGAAGACAGGACTTGCAACTGTCAGATACTGTATTTTTTTTTAAAAAGATTTTATTTATTTATTTGGCAGAGAGAGATGCACAGAGAGAGAGGGAACACAAGCAGAGGGAGTGGGAGAGGGAGAAGCAGGCTTCCTGCTGAAGAGGGAGCCCGATGCAGGGCTCGACCCTAGGACGCTGAGATCATGACCTGATCCGAAGGCAGACACTTAACACCTGAACCACCCAGGTGCCCCTCAGATACTGTATTTGCAAGTAAATGTTCTTCTCTTAGAAAGGTTTTATAACTACCAAATGCCACGGATATGGTTTGTGATGATTTACAGTATCTAATATTTATATAATTTAACATAGACATATTTTATTTTAAAATTGTACAATAGAATTTATAAACATGAATAATATAATACATCAAATAGCAGAGGCACAGAGGCTGTAATTCTGAGACAGAAGCAATTAGGACAACAGCCCCAGGCTATTCAGGGATGTAGGTCCAAAGGCTAGGAATTTGGAACCACAGGGCGAGCTTAGAGCATTTGTTCTCGGAGGTGAAAAAAGTTGTGTGTGTGGGTGTGCATGAGACACGGCAATGAAAACTCGCAGTTCTCCCGCCCTTCTCCATCTCCCACTCCCATTCTGTCCTTTCCCCACTACCAGCTCTCACCTTACTCAGCTGGTTTACAAAAGAGACATTCACATGAATGACGTTGTAACCGAAGTGAGAATACCTGTCTAGTTTAATTTTGTCTTAAAGTTAATGTTTTAAGAGTTAATGCATGTTATTGGGTGACTGTCCAAGGTGTTATTCCTGTGATGGAGTAAGTCTTCCTCTGGTATTTTTTTTTTTTTAAGATTTTATTTATTTATTTGACAGAGATCACAAGTAGGCAGAGAGGCAGGCAGAGAGAGAGAGGAAAACAGGCTCCCCACTGAGCAGAGAGCCTAATGCGGGGCTCGATCCCAGCACCCTGAGATCATGACCTGAGCCGAAGGCAGAAGCTTTAACCCACTGAGCCACCCAGGCGCCCCTTCCTCTGGTATTTTTTGCAACAAACTGACTCGAGCAAAAACCGGCACTGCTGACAATAGTGCTTCTGCGTGGTGACTCCCAAATCAACAGGACTCCCCTTTGCTGCCGGACAGAATGGTGTTCCATAATCAGAAAAATTGTTTTGACCTGTTTATGGATGGAATTTTCTCTGTTAGTGCAAGATATGGAATTCAAACAGTTATATAGAGAGCAAAGGAGAGGAACAGAGGGAATGGTTTGAATTCACTAGGTCTCTCTACTTTTCTTCACGTCGGGCTTCATTTTGCCTTTTCCCAGCACTAACTCTGACCTTTCTTGGTTGTTTGGTCTTTGTCTTAGAGATGCAGATGATGATTTTTTAATAGGGCACAAAGACCCAGTTATATTATTCTCAATTTCACACTATTTATACCAGTATTTCCCAAATACTGGTGTTCTGTAGGGATGTTTGATTATTTTTTTCTGTTTGTTTATTCATGTATTCATTCATCTAATAAACATTTATTGAGTACCTGTTATGTTAGGTGCTGGGAATGCCAGGCACTGGGTGATCAAACCTCAGGGTCCCTGGCAGTAAACTGGAGAAGACACATAGTGACAAGGAAGCCAGCAAATATGTAACTACAGAGTACGAAGGAAGTGAACAGGGCGATGGGCTAAGGAGGACTTACGGAGTGGGTGGAGGAGAGACGTATATATATTTGGATCATATTTTGTAGGTAGATCTATGAGAGAAATTTCATGAAATGGTTGTGAGAGGGTGGAAGAGAGAACTGGGCATGGTTCCAGGTTTCTGGCTTGAGCAAATGGGATAAATACAGATGGGATTTAATAATAGGAGGAAAACAGGTTTTTTAGAAAAATCAATGATTCACTGTTTTCTTCTTGAGTGAGATGAGAAATGTCTAAGCAGAAGTATTTATAGAGTTGCCATAAATCCTGGTTTGTATATAAGCAGGGCCTGCTTGTGCCGATCATTTCAGTGTAATTATTTCTTTTTTAAGATTTTTTTCTTTGTTTATTTGAGAGAGAGAGACAGACAGAGAGAGGGTGGGAAGAGGGATGGAGATAGAACCTCAAGCAGACACTGCGCTGAGTGCAGAGCCCAACGTGGGGCTCAATCTCAGGATCCTGAGATCATGACCTGAGTTGAAATCAAGAGTCAGATGCTAGACCAGCTGAGTCACCCAGGCATCCTTATTCCAGTATAATTATTAATCCTGTTCCTTCTTCTTCTCAAGAATCCTGGTTTGTGCAATACATTACATGGTGATGTATTGTAAGACTAGATTTGGTCAACTGGAGAGGTATGATATTGTTTATAATAAAAAATACATATTGGTCTCCCACCCTATTTCTGGCACAGAGGTCCTAAAACATTTGGAATTTCCTGAGTGGTAAGAGTGATAAAGATGTCTTGATATTCTCTGATAAACCCCTTTTAGGCATACCTGAGTTTACATCGATAAGGTAACTTTTGGAGAGCAGCTAAGGATGGGTCTGTTTGCTAGGGGAATCAACAGGTACTTAGGGGTTTGGAACTTTCAGTCCCCTCTCCTCCCTGACCAGCATATGAAGTTAGAGCCTACGTCATGTGCAAGGACTCCTTCATTCTTCTAATACTCAAATATTTGAATATTTGAAAATAATTATTTTATTTTAGTAGCATAAAAACATTATACTATAGCTACTATTATCTGAATTTTATATAGGATAAAATCTGGGGTGAGCAAGGTCTGTGACACCCTCCTTTAAGTAATGTCGCTTCTGTACTTCCAGCCTCACTATGTCCTTGTTCTTCTTTCTAACCTTTAGTGGCTGGCAGGAAAGGAGCGATAGCCATGCTTTCATTGCACTGAAATTTAGAGTATTAGCTTGAGTGTCTGATGGGGTTTCTCCTTTGGGAGCTCTCCCACAGTTTGATCTTACTGTTTGAGTATTCTTTTTTTTTTTTTTAAAGATTTTATTTATTTATTTGACAGACAGAGATCACAAGTAGGCAGAGAGACAGGCAGAGAGAGAGAAGGGAAAGCAGGCTCCCCGTTGAGCAAAGAGCCTGATGGTGAGGCTCAATCCCAGGACCCTGGGATCATGACCTGAACCGAAGGCAAAGGCTTTAACCCACTGAGTCACCCAGGTGCCCTGAGTATTTTTTTTTAGAGATGTTGTTCTATTACTATTGTTTTAAGATGCTATTTTTAAGTAATTTCTACACCCAACATGGGACTCGAACTCACATCCCTGAGATCAAGAGTTGCATGCTCTACTTACTGACTGAACCAGCTAGGCACCTGTAGTGCTTGTGTATTCTTAATTTGAAAACCAACTCATATTCCAACAGTTATGAGTGTGGTAATGCAGAGACTATGGCTTTACATATGAAATCTGAATTCACATGTGAATCTGGCCCAGAAAATCAGATTTATTGTCCCTGAAAGTAGAAGGAACACTGAATTGAGAGAGGATATCTGGGCTTAAATCTCAATATTGCCACATAGTTTCTCAGTGACACTGGGTAATTCAGTCAAGTTTGAGCCTGTTTCCTGATCTCTAAAATGAGCTTATTAATATCTGCTCTTTCTAACTCACAAAGATTTCTACAGATTAGATTAGGCAAACCGTGTGAGAGTACACTGCTACGCAAATTTAAGCGACACAACTTCTTTCCTTAAAAGAAATATTTTGAGTCATCCCTTCATGTTCTGAAAATGAGAATAAAGGAAATTCATCTATACCCATGCAAGTGGCCTGATACTAATGTTAGGGATCTGGGGCAAAGTAGAAAACACAAAGAATGATATACAGAATTTCAATTACTTAGAATTCAACTGACCCAAACCTTTAATTAATCAGGATTAGCTTTTAAATTTTCTGATTCTAAACCCCAAAAGAAATTTCTTGGATCTGTCTTGTGATTTATCCCATGGTCCACCCATCTACAGTATGTCACAGCAGGTGAGTGTGAGGATGATGGTGGAGGGAAATGTGGGGTGAATGGGTCCTTGATGACACCAATGCACTGCTATCTTTACTTACTCTGGAATCCCCTGCCCCTAGACTTTGTCACATGAGATTATAAGATTTCTTTATTGTTCGAGGCTCCTTCAGTTGGGTTTAACTGTTATTTGCAACCCAAAGCATGGCAATATATTTGCCTCTACTCATTTTACATGAGATAATCTTTATTCTCGTTGAAGATAGGATTTTATGAATCTTTGATCCCTTCCTCACTAGAACTAACACCCAAAGCCACAGATCTTCCTAGAAGAACCACATAGCAGAAAACATAAAAACAAAAGTTCGTTCTAGAATCAGAAATTTATCTCCCCACTCACTTCTTCTATTCTGTTGACTCTGGTCGCCTGAACTTGGGTATAACTCTGCCTTTTTTTTAATCTCTGCTGCTGATTTGAATTTGGCCGTATATTGTCTAAACCAGTACAGTCTTTACGTATTTTAACCTCATCTTCTCCTACCTTCTCACTTGTATTTGGCCCAGCTCCTCTTTTCTTTACTAGATAACTGCATAATTTCATATTTCATCCCTGGGAATCGTACCTATCCTTACTCAAGCAAAGCAGGAAATTATCGTTCTAGTGTTTTCATGAAGCTGTTAAAAGACTATGGAAATTTACACGCGAGAGCAAATGGCATCGAAGTCTAGTAGGATACCTCGTTTCCCAAGTCTCATGGTAGATGATGGCAGTGCTAGATTCAACCCTGAGTCCATTTGTCTCCAAGTGTCTTTGGCTGCTGGTCATCATGTTTTTCATTTCTTACTTTAAAAACAGGAATAAAATCATACTGAACTTGAAAGAGAAGTCTTATTTAATTTCTTAAAAATCTAAACATACACTTACCATATGGTCCAGCAATAACACTCCTGGACATTTATCCCAGAGAAAGGAAAACTTACGTCTTTACAACAACCTGTACGTAAGTGTGCAGAGCAGCTTTATTTTTGATAGCCCCAAACTGGAAATAACTCAAAGGTCCTTTAGTGCGTGACTGTAACTGTCCATCAGTACCACGGGATGTTACTCAATAAAAGACCAATGGTACATACAACAACTTGGATGAATCTCCGGCATTACGCTGAGTAGAACAAGCCAGTCACCCAATGTCAGGTACCGTATGATTCCATTTCCATGACATTCTCTAACAGAATTACAGAGGTAGAGAACAGATTAGTCGTGGCCAGGAATAAGGATGGTAGAGAAAGGGGAGGGTGTGTGTATCTATAAACTGGTAGCATGGAGGAGATATTTGTGACATAGTGTCATGTCTTAATTGTATTGGGTTACATTAAGTCATATTTAATAAAATGACAACTATAGACCTACATTATACCAACATCATTTTCCTGGTTTTGATATTGTGCCATAGTTATGTAAGATGGTCCCATTAGGGGTAAGTGGGTGAGGGGTATTTGGGACTTCTTATGAGTTGATAATTATTTCAAAATAAAAAGTTAAAAAAACTTAAACTCCCTTCGCTCTCCCTACCCCACTTCCCCAGTCCAGCTTGTCACTCAGCCAGAGACCAGTGTAGGGGTCCAGGACTGTCTCAAAATGTAGCCAGATGGCATACCGATTATTTTTTGAGTTGAAGCTCCTCGGGGAAGAGCTGATGCAGGGACACTCGGACCCTCCTCTGTCCCCACTTAAAGCAGGAAATATATCTCCATATGAAAAATACCCCGCCTCCCCCTCCCAACCCTGTATTAAGGAGTAAAAAGATATCTTTACCACCCGAGTGAGGGACTTTAAAGCTGAGGGGGCTGTAGAAACAAACCTGATTACTTTTTAAAAAATCTACTATCTTGGGGCACCTGCGTGGCTCAGTGGTTTAAGCCTCTGCCTTCGACTCAAGTCATGATCTCAAGTCATGATCTCAGGGTCCTCGGATTGAGCCCTGAATCAGGCTCTTTGCTCCGCAGGGAGTCTGCTTCTCTCTCTCTCTGCCTGCCTCTCTGCCTACTTGTGATCGCTGTCTGTCAAATTAAATAAAGAAAATCTTAAAAAAAAAAAACCCACAAAAACAACCAACTACCTCAGCCTAAATTCTGCTTAGAATTTCTTACTAATTAAAGCTCTCAAAGATCTGTTTTCTTTATTCTGTCAACTCCTCATAAATTTATTGTCTCTTCATTTAAAATGTATGGAAACTGCCTGCCCTGGTCATTTCGTTGGGTCTCAATTTCACAATTGGACCTCCATATGTGTGTAATAAAACTTTGGCTTTTTTCTACTATTGGTCTGTTCCAATAAAACTTTGGCTTTTTTCTACTATTGGTCTGTTCCATGTCCATTCCTAAGCCAGTCAGAAGAACCTGTGAAGAAAAAAGGAAGACTTCCTCCGACACATTAGACTCTGTTCTTTCCCTTCCCCCCAAGTGTAAGGAGTCTTGGAGTCCCGGCCATCTGTTCTACTCCTGAGGATGTGTCTTTCTGCCTCTGTCCTGTGTCATACCCCCAGCCTGACCTTCTGCTATAGTTCCCTGGTTGGCTTCCTATCCATCACCTATCTTTTACAATGCTGGTGACTTCATTAAAAATATGAGTCAGATCTTCTTATTTCCCTGCCCAAGAACTGTCAGTGGCTCCCTGATGCCCACAGCTTCAAACCAACTCTTGCTTGACAAACAAGAGTCTTCAGTTCCTGTTCTCCCCACTTTTAAGAGCAATAAATCTGCATGTGTAAATAATTAAATAAATTCAAAAATAAATCCTGGAGGTGTCTCCTCCCCATTTTTGATAGATTAGTAGACAGTGGCTTAGCAAGTCAGAGTGAGTGCACTGGAAGGACAAGCTGGCCCCAGTCTGTGGGCTTCAAAGTTTCTCCCTTTCTATCAAGGCCACTCTCTGACCAGGGAGTGTCCATGGAACATTGCTGTTCCCTGTTCCCTAGAGTATAATGGGGTAGGGCCCCTTTCTACTGGGATGTTAGCCCTGGGTCATCTGTGCAGCTATGGGATAATGAGAGTTCAGCTGACAACGCCTACTCCACTACTTCTCTGCCTTTCAGCTGTTCTCCTATAACCTTTATTTTATATATCTTCCCTGCATATATGACACTTAGGTGTATATGCCTGGAACTACTGTTCATGATGCGCAGGCCCGCTGAGCACGTGGCATCCTATAACGACCCGTAATTCTCTGCAACTGTGCCCTCTGCTGGCTCGTGCTGTGTGGTTTTCTACCACCTACACTTTCCCGGTTCCCGCCTTGACCACCACACAGAAACAGATCTGCTATGGTTCATTTTGACAGAGCGCCCCTTCAGCCCTCTGTCAGGGAACTTCCCACATTGTTTCATAAACCCAGCGGTGAGGTTGCTTCCTTCTCGCCTCACCTCGACTGGGAAGCTCTTTGAAGAGTGAGATGGTTTCAAGTGGAGTTTTGTACTTCGGATGCTCGTGGGAGCCTTGCACATGCCTGGTGCTCAGGACACATTTGTTAAATGAGCAAATAACTTGTGACATGTGTCAGGGCCCTTTAAACAGTAATTACTATCTATAGCTGCGCTGATTATGATGAAAAACCTTAATGAAATCAGCAAGATAAGCCACATGAACCAGAATTGTTGATACAGTAAAATCAAAGACCAATACATTAACTCCTCTTCAGACACACACACACACACACACACACACACACACACAGGGCCACGTGACACGCCTGTCTGCACCATACCCAGCACATAGTGTGCAGCCCGTTTTCACACTTAGACTAACACACCGCAAGACTGGGGTCTCTGTCCTTTCTCCTCACAGATGTCCCCACTGGGGGTTTGCTCCCCTCCACCTACATATGGTGCTTCACATCTGCTTCTCGAGACCGAGATAGCTGACACGGGACGTGGTGTGGTGCTTAGCTGTTGACAGAGTTAAATAAATATTCCTTAAAGGGGAACCTACTTTTTTATGTGCAAAACCAACTGAATTTCGGCCACCAAATCATGTCCTCTAGCTCAACACCAGCCATCAGAATAAAGACACGTCATTCTTCACATTGATAGATGTGGAGTCACAGAACTCTGTCTCTCCTTACTAGTAGGTGAGTTTTAAAGTGCTGGATGGATTCTCTGACTCAGATGCATTGCTTTTGTAGTAGCTTTTGGCCCTAAAGGGGCTTTCTCGAAATTTGAACTTAATTATGTACAAGAGAAGCCTAAAGAAGGCTGTGTTAACTACCTTATTGTTCTAAGGAAAATTTATTTATAGCTAAATCTAAAGTTAAAAACTGAGTTAGTCTTATGCATTTCTAGTGGCTTTATGAAAAAATAAGGAAAATAAGTTAGATCTTAAATTTTGAAGTCAAGATAATGAAAAAGGGATAACTTACTTATACTTCATCTTTATTGTAATATCCAAAATTGTGTGCCAGATAGACACTGATGAAACAATGATTTGCTTTCAGCTTTTTTTTTTTTAAAGATTTTATTTATTTATTTGATAGAGAGAAAAAGAGAGAGAGAGAAAGCACAAGCAGGGGGAGCAGCAGGCAGAGGGAGAAGCAGGTTCCCTGCTGAGCAGGGAGCCTGACTGGGGACTCGATCTCAGAACCCTGAGATCATAACCTGAGCCGAAGGCAGATGCTTAACTGATTGAGCCACCCAGGCACCCCTTGCTTTCAATTTCTAATCTAAAGTGGGAATAATTACACACAGAAAGTTTTCGGATTTTAGGTAAGAAATTTTCCTGGTTTGCTATATTTTGTATTCTCTTTGGTTTTCAAACTACTTTATGAATACTAAGTAGGTGCATAAGCGAAGAGAAACTATTTTCACAAAGCCGGTTTTTTCCCTTTTAAATTTATGATCTGTCAAAACCATAGTAAGGCTGAAAAATTTTGGTTTAGCCATTTTATTTTTTCTCAACAGTAGATGGCAATATCTGTTCACCTGTAGCAAAAACCGCAATCACAGTTCTGACCATAGACTTTGATTTTCCCTCTCTCTCCTGTGGAGTGGAATCAGTCTATTTAAAACTGTAAAATCGAAGACAGAAGCAGTTTGCATGTCAGTACCGTCTTTTAAAATTTTGGTTGAAGGGGCACAGAAGTATATGAGTAGATGAAAACTATGCCTTCTTTCACTCCAGGGTAGAGGGGCTGGAGGTTCTATGAAAGGCGACTGGATCCTGTGAACAAAGACAGTCTAGAGGTAGACAGTCTGAGGCAAGAACAAGAGGTTAAGCTAACAGTTTTTAGCTAGTTCTGTTAAAATTTATGCTCAGATCTTGTTACATAGCCATAGAGATTTTTTGCTTATTTAAAAAAAATTCCAATGTGTGGTTTCGCCCAGAAATTTTGGGGCTTTACCTATTTTTAATTTTTGAGAAATAAAACAAGAAATAAAGAAATAAAACAATGCCAGTTTTGTACCCGATGCCCATGTTTAAGGAAGTAAGTGGGGGTCAAGGAAGTAAGTGGGGGGAGGGTCAAGACTAGAATTCGGGAGAAGCTTCCTTCATATCTGACTCTCCTGATCTCCTCAACCAGAGCAGTTGCATTTTTTTTATAAAGTGGATTTCTAAGGTGTGTTTGAAGAAACGGCTCCACAGTTTCAAAAATTTCAAAAATGACAATTAATGGCCTATAAAAATAGCTGCTCTACAAGTTATACATCTTTACTTCTGTGACAGAACAAGAAACAAATCTTTTTTTTTTTTTTTTTTTTCTGGGGTAATAGGTAATTGTGTCTTCCTTAACATCCAACATCACCCATGCCTTTGAGAACTCCAGTGTGTGG
Source organism: Meles meles (assembly GCF_922984935.1). Taxonomy (NCBI): domain Eukaryota; kingdom Metazoa; phylum Chordata; class Mammalia; order Carnivora; family Mustelidae; genus Meles; species Meles meles. Next base: position 68,367,672 of record NC_060069.1, read on the forward strand.
TATTGTGTGCTATGACGAGAGAAATCGATTGACATACCACAACGCTCTAGATTTTACTTTAGGAATTTCCATAATGAGAGTTATCTTTGTTAGAATCTATCCTGAATATGGAACAGTTGGTATTCATTTGATTGTTTCTTGGCTATAACTTTTTTTTTCAACTATAACTTTTCTGTAACTCTTTTATTTATTTATTTTAAAATAAGTCAAACTTTGCCAGAATAGTTCCATTGATTGTACAACTGAAACTAATATAAAACTGTATGCTAATTATATAGGAACTGAAAAAAAAAAAAAGCAATTCCATTGATAGTTGCTCTTTGGAGGACTGTGGATAGGAAAACAGCTGTTTTGGACAGAACTGGGGAGAAGCATGGCAAGATCCTATTACCACAATGCCAAGCAGCAAGCTGTATGCAAAGTACAAAGAAAAAAAGAAAAAATGGGGGCCTACCCAATGGTATCAGATAGGTCTAGCTTCCGTGACGTCACACTGATCAAGATTTCACTTTTTCATGGACCACATTAATATCAGGTCAATTTTCATTAAAAAAATGGCTTAGCGGGCGCCTGGGTGGCTCAGTGGTTTAGGCCGCTGCCTTCGGCTCAGGTCATGATCTCAGGGTCGGGCTCTCTGCTCGGCAGGGAGCCTGCTTCCCTGTCACTTTCTCTGCCTGCCTCTCTGCCTACTTGTATCTCTCTCTGTCAAATAAATAAATAAAATCTTTAAAAAAAAAATGGCTTAGCTTTTTTTTTTTTTTGTTTATGTATTTATTTGACACACACAGAGAGAGAGACAGTGAGAGAGGGAACCCAAGCAGGGGGAGTGGGAGAGGGAGAAGCAGGCTTCCCGCTGAGCAGGGAGCCTGACATGGGTCTCTATCCTAGGAGGCTAGGATCACGACCCCAGCTGAAGGCAGACACCTAACAACTGAGCCTCCTAGGCACCCCAACTTTCCTTGTTTTAATAGTGATGATTAGCCTCTCAGAATCAAAATATCCAATTGTAATATATAAAAGGATAATAGTCCTTTTAGATTCTTTTTTAAAAGTAGCTCATTTTAAGGTAGATTTTAAAAATAAATGTTTTGAGGAGTCAAGGAGGAATGAGATACAATTTATTTCTAGGTCAGTCTGTGTTGGTGACTGTTGATGTCAGTAGAAAATTCCTTAGAATTCTGGAGATTTGCACTGATACTTGAATTCCTATTAAAGAACAGGTCTGATGGCCGTCTGTCTGTCTCTCTCATTTAAGAAGTCTATGGCATGTGTGGTTAACTGAACACAGTTACTGCATAAATAAAGTAACCACATTCCATGAAGTTTTGATGGGTTTATGGTCAAATGAAGGAAATTATCTTGGCTATTTCATGGTGGATCTTTTCCATAGACTACGGCTGTGTTTCTCTCATTATTTCCTGTGAAATGATGGGTTTCCCAGTAGAAACTTAACTATTTTTAGGATCACTGGACATCTGACCAGTTTTACTATTTATAACAAGTCTTCCTTAAGCACAGAACCAAATTTCATCCTTTCTTTTATCATCTTAATATGCCTGTAAATGAATACATTATAGGATCTATTATACTTAGCTGAGGAATATCTGCAGTGCGTATGTATATCTATGTATATTTCATCATAGGAAGCAGCTTGAATTTCTTTATAACCCAGGGACTCTCATTTATCTAATTTCACAACAGCCTTTTGCTGTTCACCTGGTTTTATGGCCCCTACTATGTACAAAGAAAAGTGTGAACCTAAGAACAGGCCTTATAACTGTAAACTCCCCCACATCAGAATACATTAAAGGTACAATTTAATATTATGCATCTGTGGGCAGCTTTGAACAAACAGAGCGTGATGGTTCTGAGTGTGAACCGGTAAAGCCTGCTAATTTCTCTTCCTTTCCATTCACCCTTATCTCAAATTCTCCCAAGGTGGAACTTTTATCTGCATGTTTCCAAGAAGGAGTTCAATTAATAACAGAGAAGAATTAAGGCTGATAGGATCATTTCATGTCTTAATTTAACTCTTTTAAATAGACTGCTGGGAAGAAAATACCATTTTCATGTTGGCTTTTTTTATTTTTTAAATTCCAGGTGTTTTTTTTTTTTAAAGATTTTATTTATTTATTTGACAGAGAGAGAGAGAGATCACAAGTAGGCAGAGAGGCAGGCAGAGAGAGAGGGGGAAGCAGGCTCCCCGCTGAGCAGACAGCCCACTGCTGGACTCGATCCCAGGACCCTGAGATCATGACCTGAGCCGAAGGCAGAGGCTTAACTCACTGAGCCACCCGGGCACCCTAAATTCCAGGTTTTTTCCATTGTTTGTTTTGTTTTGTTTTGTTATGTTATGTTACAGATTGAATATTTCCTCTCAGTAACTTATCCCAGGTAATATGGTATCTGATCACTTAGTCACATAGCATAGCCCGACTTTAACTTGAGGTGAATAATATTTAAAATGTAATCTGCCTACAGCTTGCTCAAGCCATGGGTTCTCCTCCCTGTGCAGAACAATGACCTCCTCTTTAGGTGTCCCTGTTCGATGCACCTCATGTATCATCCCCTCCAAGCTTTCTCTTCTAACCTCACCTTGTATTATCCTTCTCCTGTCAGCCATGGGCTGATGCTCTGGGTCCTGCTTTAGCTTTTCCCCACTGTTGGGAGAGCCAGGGTGAAGGAGAACCATGCAGCCAGCCTACATGCCGCTGGCTCACTCCATCTTTTGAGACTTACTTAAATGGATGTAGCCCTTCCTGCTGTACCTAGTGGGAAAGGAAGTATTCTTTGCCCACATCCCATCCCTTCTATGCTTGAAAGCTTTTGGGGGAGCCTATCTGTTTCTGGAAGTCTCTACGGTGTGTTTATCTTACTGTCTTTCCTGCCTGCTTTTGTATGTGTCTTCTTCCTGGACATCATTCAAATCCTTTCATTGCCCCAATGATCACTGGACAATTCAGGGTTACATGTGAAATTTTATGAAAGGTTTGGGGCCTTGAAGCTGTGTAAATACAGCTGAATTTCAGATATTTCTGTTCTCAAAAGCCCTTGACCATTCCTGCCACCAAGCAGTTGGTCTCCTCTGGACTGGAAGGAGGACCCAGAGCTCCCTTTCTTCTTCCTTCAAAGTCTGCCCTTTTTCTCAGACTAGCGTGTGCTCCTAAACCCCACAAAGCCTTGTTCTCTTCTTATGTGGAACTATTTTCCTCCCTTTGTCTTATTCGTGCCTCATTCAAGCTGTGCCCCAAGGATTCTTTCCACAGCTGAAAGGGCACATCAGATTTCTGTGTCTCACCAAGCAGAGACTGTTCTCTTAGATGAATTCTGCTACTAGCTGTTAAAGTAACATTTATTTCAATTGATGTAATATAATACTAAATTTATTTATTTAATGTGCTATGCTACATATTAATAGTTACTGTATTAGTGTCCCTCTAGAGATATTTGCACAGGAGATTCACCTGAGGAATTGGGAGCCTTCTCAAATAGTTTCTGGACTACTTGTGGGCCCTTTTGGTGAGATGTGTCTGAGGAGAGTCAAGGTTCATAATGAAAATAGAGGTTAAGTAGGTGTCTGTGCTAAACTATTTAGGTGCATTATTTTATTTAACGAACAATTTTAGAAGGAATCTATTGTGTGTTAGGAAATAGTTCCCTGTGAAGTAACTCACCCAAGGTCACATAGGCAATGGATTCAATCTAGATGGGTCTTACTCCAAAATCCCGTGCCCGTCACCACTAGGCACTATGGAACTTTTATCCATAGACTAGTTCATTACATTCTTTCAAGGGCACAAGTCCACGTGACCTCAATGTGTTATTTTTTTCCTAGTCAGTAAATAATGCATTGTTTAAACACACTCTTTTCCTATATGCGAACAAGAATCAATTTGTTGTGGGATATGTTGGTTGTGTGACAAGTTTAAACCAATGATAAAGTTTTGAAATAGTGTAATATTGCTTAAAAATTAACTTCAGTTCCTTTATAGATATGTATTGTATATAATACACAATATAAAACCTATTTTGCTCTTTATTTTCCTGCACCTGTCTCAATATCAAAAAGTTGGAAATTTTTTCTGTTAAACTATGGTAATGTGGTACACTTTGTGTTAAAGTTAAATATGAGAAAACAATACTTCTAATTATAATGATTTCCTTTATCATGGTAAAAAACAGAGATTTTCACAAACACATTTATAAAGTCATCCCATGGCATGAAGAAGATGATTTTCAAATAATACATAAAGAAAAAATGTCCAACTAAAATTTAGTTAAAAATTTTCCGGTAGGTAGTACATTCACACTATTTAAAAATCCAAAAGTTATGAAAAGGTAAATCGTGAAAATTTCCCTTCCCACCTCTAGTCTTCCCTTGTATTTCCTGAACCTGATCCCCTTTTCCAAGTCACAATGGTTATATTCTTATGCATTCGAATATATATTTTTATTTCCCCCCTTGTACATAAATATTAGCATATTTAAACACTCTCATGTACTTTGATTTCTTAATAATATATCATGGAACTTTTCCCATATCAGTACATAAAGAATTTTTTCCTTTTTTTTTTCAGCCGAATGATATTCTTATATGGATGTTCCATACTTTATTTAAGCAGTCCTCAACCAAAGGATATTCAGCTTTTTTCAATCTTCTACTACTTTAAACAGTGTTTCAGCAATTAATTTTGTGTCATTTTGCATGCATGTGAGTACATCTGTAGGAAATGGAATTGTTGGATCAAAGAACACATGCACTTATAATTTCTTTTTTTTTTTTTAAAGGAGAAAGGCATTTCTTCCTTTCTTTCTTTTTTAAAGATTTTATTTATTTATTTATTTGACAGAGAGATCACAAGTAGGCAGAGAGGCAGGCAGAGAGGTAGGGTCGGGGGCGGTGGGGAAGCAGGCTCCCTGCTGAGCAGAGAGCCTGATGTGGGACTTGATCCCAGGATCCTGAGATCATGACCCGAGCCGAAGGCAGAGGCTTTAACCCACTAAGCCACTCAGGCGCCCCTGCATTTGTGATTTCAATAAATAATATGCAATTGCCCATGATAGAAATGTAACTAATCTGCAACATACAATATAACATACAATATAGTAATACGCAACCAATGTATAAAAGTTCCTATTTACCCATAGCCATGTTAATAGAGTGCTATCAAACTTTGGTTTTTGCCAACCTGGTAAGTGAAAAATGGTATCTTAGATGTGTATTATTTTACATTTCTCTTATTACAAACGAGGCCAAACTTCTTCTCATGTATTTAAGACCAGCTTATATTTCTTCTTCTGTGACTTGGTCATCTCTTTTGTCCTTACCCAGAGGAGCTATGGGTCCTCCCAGTTCAGAAGAGAGCAACTGCCAGTGACAGGAATAGCCAAGGGCTTTTGAGAACAGAAATATCTGTAATCTGAATGTTAAAAATTCAATTATAAGTGAACTTTTTTCTATAAAATTACTGTTTTTTTGTGTTCCTTGGTGGCTCAGTTGGTTAAATGTCTGCCTTGGGCTCAAGTCATGATCCCAGGGTTCTAGGATCTAGTACCGCATCAGACTCCCTGCTTAGCGGGAAGTCTGCTTCTTCTTTTTCTCTTCCCTCCGGTCATGATCTCTCTTTCTTTCTTTAAAATAGAGAAATAAAATCTTTTAAAAAAAATTACTGTTTTTTTTTCTTAGCAGTTGCTGTTTGGAAGATTTGTCTGTCATATGTGTATTGCAAACATTTTCCCCAGTTCCACTTCTCAGAGGTAACCCAAAAATCAGTTTGGGATTAGAATAAACATATAGATCAGTTTGGTATTATTACAATTTTTTCAGGGGGTGCCTGGATACCTCAGTTGGCTAAGTGTCTAACTCTTGATTTCAGCTCAGGTCATGATCTCAGGGTCCTGGGATCAAGCCCCATGTCACCCTCCCTGCTAGACAGGGAGTCTGTTTGTCTCCCTCTCCCTCCGCCCCTCCTCATCTCTCTCTCAGTCTCAAATAAATAAACAAATCTTTTTTTTTTTAAAGATTTTATTTCTTTATTTGACAGAAATCACAAGTAGGCAGAGAGGCAGGCAGAGACAGAGGAGGAAGCAGGTTCCCCGCTGAGCAGAGAGCTCGATGTGGGGCTCGATCCCAGGACCCTGAGATCATAACCTGAGCCGAAGGCAGAGGCTTAACCCACTGAGCCACTCAGGCACCCCTAAATAAAGGAATCTTAAAAAAATAAAATAAAAATTTTTCAGAATTGCTCTTTCCAATCTAGAAATAAGGTCTGTTTCAGGTTTTTCCAACCTAATTTGTTATTTTTGTTTGTTTTATTGTTGTGATTACAGCAGTCTTGAACATTTCTTTTATATTTATTTCTAGGTATTCTGGGGATTTTTGTTGTTACTATTTTCTTTTTGGTCCAGGAGTATCCTCTCATCTTTCTCTGGTTCAGTGTTTTAGTGTTCTGGTACGTAGGTCTGCGGGTTTGTAACTCTTCTGAACTTTTTTGGGGGAGGAGGATCTCTGCCCCACATGGCTATTAGTGGCTGAAGAAGAGCAAAGAGAAAGGCCAGCATGGTTCGTATTTATTACTGTCAAGATGAAGAACTTCATCACCTTTAGCCTTCTGCAGTTAAGAAGGAAATGTTCCAATTCTAAAAGCATTATTCCTTAATATTAAAGTTCTAAATGCCTAAAATGAAAATGCAGTACAAGTCCTCCAATTTGCTTTAAATGGGTTAAAATGTAGACAGTGGTTTTGAAAGTTTTTCCTTGGATTAAGATAGACTGTGAGGGGCGCCTGGGTGGCTCAGTGGATTAAACCGCTGCCTTCGGCTCAGGTCATGATCTCAGGGTCCTGGGATCGAGCCCCGCATCGGGCTCTCTGCTCCACAGGGAGCCTGCTTCCTCCTCTCTCTCTGCCTGTCTCTCTGCCTACTTGTGATCTCTCTCTGTCAAATAAGTAAATAAAATCTTTAAAAAAAAAAAAAGATAGACTGTGAAATAGAATTATTTTGGGACACCTGGGTGGCTTAGTCGGTTAAGCATCTGCCTTCAGCCCAGGTCCTGATCTCAGGGTCCTGAGATTGAGCATCGGGGCTCTCTGCTCGGTGGGGAGTCTGTTTCTCCCTCTCCCTCTCCCTCTGTGCTCTCTGTCTTTGTCAAATAAATAAAGTCTTTAAAAAAATAGAATTATTTTTGTGAAATCAAGATTTTTTTTTTCCCCCAACGATCATATTTCCAAAAAAACTGTCTTATTCAAAAAAGTGTGAGCCTTCATTTTATTCTAAATACCAGCTGTTTTGGACAGTAAAAATCCATATCAAGTTAGTTCTGTGCACTGGATATTCTCCATACCCAGAGCTAGTGAAAAGCTCATGACATTTAAGACTTTTAATTGGTCAGATGATCACAGTTAAGGCAATTTCTTATTCTGTGGGAATTCCAGTGCACTAAAAACAAATAATAACAGCAGCAATATATTGTGGGGGAAAGTTTCAACACCTTTGGCTATGGCAAATTTTTACTTTTGTCAATACCAAGTCACCCTGCTTTATTAATTCATAATGGACAGCACTTATGTTTATATAAGCAGCTGTGAATTTTTAAAAAAGATTTCATTTATTTATTTTGAGAGAGAGACAGAGAGAGCATGAGCAGGGGAAGCAGCTAAGGGAAAGGGACAAGCAGATTCCTGGCTGAGTGTGGGACTCCATCCCAGGACCCCTGGATCATAACCGGAGCCAGGCTCAGACACTGAACCGACTGAGCCACCTGGGCACCCCAGCAGCTGCAGTTTTTAGGGATTACGCCATACCTTTTAGTTTATGTTCAATAGTAGTGTCCCAAAAGCTTTTATTTATTATTAAAAAATCATCTGTGATAGTATGAATTCTGACAGTGTTGTCCTTTTCTTATTGCCTTTTCCTTCTTCTTTTGAAATTCTTTATTCTGGGGATTTGCGACTGACCCCAGCTTTTCATATAGCCTGCTGGCCACGCCCCTTTGCTCACAATGTGGAGAACATGTTTTTCTGCAAGCGAATGGTCAGGTGGCAAGGATGTGGCTTCTGTGCCTCAGAACATGGTAGCTGGTTTAGTGATTTATCTGATGGGAAATTTTCTCTGGAGGAGTCATGTTGATGATGTCCCTGTAATTCAGCTACCTCTGCTTCATTGAACACAACTAAAGCAGGTCTGAAAGCAAATGAGAGACAATGTGGTAAACCACAGGCAGAAAGACAGAGCTCTTGAGTATTCCTGACCAAATAAAGGCCTGACAGGGAAGAATATGTGTTGACAGCATTTCTTGGGACATGCTTCAAGGATCACATTAAAACATTTCCACAGGGTCCAGGCTTCAATCAGCAGAAGGTGTTCTTATAGCCCAAGTACCACAGGGTCGAGTTTCCCAGTGACCCCAGCCTAGCAGCCGATATAGGAGCTATTGGAGTAATTAAACAGATTTCATTAAGTGTCAGCAAAAGCTCCTGGCCAGCTATTAGAAAAACTTTTATGCATTATTACAGTCAGGTCCTTCCAAAACATCCAAGCTAATCTAATTGAATTGGATATTGCAGTAAGGAAACATTTATTAAAATAGAAGATTTGTTCTTCTGCCTTAAGTGACGATATTTTAAGAAATTCTGCTTTATTCAATTTGTAAGATAGATAAGTGGCTGGGATAAATTCCTCCCAAGGACACTTTTCAGACAGATGTATACACTCTCTTCTAGAAGTTTTACTGACCTTTGGATTCATATTTACCTAACGTTAATTATCTACTATGTTAGGCATTGAATTCTAACAAACTCTACCATAGCTATTGTTCTCTCAATTTTATAACTGAGGAAAGGGGGACTCAGAGAGGTTAAACAATTTATCCTGGATCAAACAGCTATTAAATGGGAATAAACCCAGGTTGAAAGAAGCAAGCTAATTACATTCCCTTCTTAATTATTTTTTTTATATGTTTTTAAAAAGCAGTTGGGTGGCTCAGTCAGTTGAGTGACCAACTCTTGATCAGGCTTATGAGTTCCAGTCAGCATCGGGCTCCACGCTGGGCATGGAGCCTACCTTAAAAAAAAAAAAAAGGCAGTTGGGGGGCACCGGGTGGTTCAGTCATTAGGCATCTGCTTTTGGCTCAGCTCATGATCTCAGGTTCCATCAGGGATGGAACCCCTTGTCAGGCTTCCTGCTCAGAGGGAAGCCTGCTTCTCTCTCTGCTACTCCCCCTGCTTGTGTTCCCTCTCTCACTGTCTCTCTCTGTCAAATAAATAAGTAAAATATTTTTTAAAAAAAAGCAGTTGGTATTATGTCAGGTGTGTATTTTCATCATCTCATTACTGAAGCCATATTCTATTTGATGTGAAAAATCCTTATGTTAACAAACTTACTAGGAATTTGTTAATGGAGTAATAAAACTACTTTTTAAAAACAGACTTTATTACTATTTTTTTAGAGAGAGACAGAAAGAGAGAGACCACAGGTTTGGGGGGGGCTGTGGGAGGGCCAGAGAGAGAGAGAGAGAACCCTAAGCAGGCTCCATACTTAGCATGGTGCCCGACGTGGGGTTCGATCTCATGACCCTGAGACCATGACCTGAGCCCAAATCAAGAGTCTGGCGCTTAACTGACTGAGCCACCCGGGTGACTCTTTTCTTATCCTGGTTAATGTACTATATATTTTTCTTTCCTTTTTTAATAAAGATTTTATTTATTTATTTGACAGACAGAGATCACAAGTAGGCAGAGAGGCAGGCAGAGAGAGAGAAGCAGGCTCCCTGTTGAGCAAAGATGCAGGGCTCAATCCCAGGACCCTGAGATCATGACCTGAGTCGAAGGCAAGAGGCGTAAACCACTGATCCACCCAGGTGCTCCATACTGTATATTTTTCTATTGATTTTACCAACGTGGAAGAAATGGGAACAATTTGAATAAGAAACATTTCTCCATAGACAACAAGATGGGATATTTGGACTGTGGCCATTATGATAATCTTTAGAGATCATGGCTTTTATTTTACTCTCATAATTCATGGAACTCTGGAGAGAAGCATCAAAGTAGGAACAGGCATAGTAGCAATGGTTGTGGGCGGGCAAAAATTTGACAGACAAGAGCTTATAAGCAACTTTATAAACAACCTGGTTTCTCTTAGAGATTCTTGGGGTTATTTGATGATATCTCTTTGATATTTCAGTCTTAAGAGTTCACTGAACTCAGAACCCTGAAATGAGACTGTCGGTTCCTCTTAACTTAAGCTGTCCTCAAGTTAATGATATCAACTAGACAAATAATTATCTTTAAAACTAATTCTCCATTTTTTCTGGTAATCCATGCATTCTAGTGTCATGTGGTTATTTATTTTTAGGTAGTTTTTTTTTTTTAAAATTGCACAGTGTCTAAAATAGTAGCTAGCACATGATAGGCATTTAATAAATACTGAGTGAATAAAAGACTAAAACATGAATCCATTTGTTATCATCAAAGGAGATGGAATTACAAGAAGCCTCCTTGAAAAACTGAGATAAATTGAGACTAAGGGAAAATTGGATTAAAATCGGTGTAAAGTGGTGAAAAAAAATGTCCGTCCTTTGTATTGGTTTTTTGGTATTAAAAAATCAAAATTTTAGGGGCGCCTGGGTGGCTCAGTGGATTAAGCCGCTGCCTTCGGCTCAGGTCATGATCTCAGGGTCCTGGGATCGAGCCCCGCATCGGGCTCTCTGCTCCGCAGGGAGCCTGCTTCCTCCTCTCTCTCTGCCTGCCTCTCTGCCTACTTGTGATCTCTCTCTCTCTCTGTCAAATAAATGAATAAAATCTTTAAAAAAAATCAAAATTTTAAAACAAAATTCTTTCAACAAGAGAAGAAAATAATTTTTAGTAGTTTTGTGATTCAAATAAAAGTCAGTTAGGGGATGCCTGGGTGGCTCAGTCTGTTAAGTGTCCGCCTTCAGCTCAGGTCATGGTCTTGAGGTCCTGGAATCGAGTCCTGTCTCTGGCTCCCTGGTCCACAGGAAGCCTGCTTTTCCCTCCCACTCAGCACCTTCCTTCATGTTCTCTCTCTAAAATAAATAAAGTCTTTAAAAACAATCACTATTAAGTAGACATGGTAGGAGAATTACAACAATGGTATTACAAACAGCAATAAAAAATTTTATATCATAACATCTATATCACGTTTAGACTTGATGAAAGCAAACGTCATATCATGTCTCAAACCTGAGCTCTGTATGCACAAGAAGGATCCATGTTGTATAACAAAGATATTGAAAAGTGATCTATATCATAACTTACTGCACAATTCAAAGACTAATCCCTAAGAAGCATGGGTGTGGTATAGAACAAAGCAGCGCAACAGAAGATTTGAAAACCGTATCAACACTGAAACTAATTGACCAATTTCCACGAACCAGTCATCTTTTCTTGGGTGTTAGTGCTTAATTAGGATATGAAAAGATTCAAGGGTGCCCAGCGAAGGTCATGGTCAGGAATACAGAATGTGCCTCCACATTGGGCCCTCTTCAGTGGTACCCATGTAGCTGCTCATGTTTGAGTTCCTTGTTAAGAATGACAGTAGCTGGGGTGCCTGGGTGGCTCAGTTGGTTAGGTGTTCCCCTTGGCTTGGGTCATGAGCTCAGGGTCCTGGAATTGAGCCCACATCTGCAGGGAGCCTGCTTCTCCCTCTCCCTCTGCCTGCTGCTCCCCTGCTTATACTCTCTCTCTGTCAAATAAATAAATGAAATCTTAACAAACAAACAAACAAACAAACAAACAAACAAAAAAGATAGTAGCTGAAAAGCACATAGTCTGCCAGCACCAGAGAAATCCCAGTGACATCCCCTTTCTTCACATTAACATCCTTGTTGTAGTGTCAGCAGTAATCTCCTTGAACCAGTCCCCAGTGCCTTGAGGGTGAAATCCCCACATCAGGATCCAGCTTGGCAGCTCTCCTAATTTAATTAAATCCATGAGCTTTTTCACTTTCACTGGTATGGATGATGCTATCTTGGAGTCCTGGGTGTCTGACCTATTAACAATTTTAAAAGTCAACATTCTGCAGAGGATCTTAATAGTACCTGGGGTCTCATAATACAACATATACTCAAAATGTCTAGAATACAATCCAGAATTACTGAACACACCAAGGAGCAGGAAAATATGACCAATTCTCAAGTAAAAATTCAAGTAACTGATGCCAACTCTGAGATGATCCCGGTGTTGAGATTACTAGGCTTTAAAACGGCCATTATGGGGTGCCTGGGTGGCTCAGTGGGTTAAAGCCTCTGCCTTTGGCTCAGGTCATAATCCCAGGGTCCTGGGATCGAGCCCCACATCAGACTCTCTGCTCAGCAGGGAGCCTGCTTCCCTTCCTTTCCCTCTGCCTGCCTCTCTGCCTACTTGTGATCTCTCTCTGTCAAATAAATAAATAAAATCTTAAAAAAAAAAACCAAAAGAGCCATTATAATCATCCTTCATGAAGTGAAACTGAACACATTCAAAATTAATGAAAGATAGTAATTCTGAGTGGAGAAATAGAAAGTATAAACAAAAGAACCCAATGGAGATTGTAGAACTAAAAAATACAGTGTGTGAACAGTGAGCCCACTGGATGGCAGAATTTAGGGACTGATCAATAGAAATCACCCAAAGTAGAGAATTGAAGAGAAAATATTTTTTAAAAACTAAACAGATCATCAGATGCCTATGGGATAATATTTTAAGATGTAACATATGTGTCATTGCAGTCCCCAAAAGAAAGAGATTGGTTCAGAAAAAATATTTGAAGACATAATTGCTGAAAACTTTCCAATAAGGTGAAACATATAATGTTACAAAATAAACTCAAAGAAAACCACACCAGGCACATTATAATCAAACTGCTGAAAACCAGAGGTAAATTAAAAAAAAAAAGAGCTTAAAAGCAGAAGAGAAGAATAACACATTACACAGAGCCTAGAAGAGAGAGGCACAAGGTCTTTAAACTGCTTAAAGAAAAGAACTGAGAATTCTACATCTACTGAAAACATTCTTCAGGAATTACAGTGACATAAAGATATCCTTAGAGTAAGAAAACTAACAAAACTCATTGCTGACAGACCTGCTCTAAAAGAAATGATAAAAGGAGTTCTTCAAGCCAAAGGGAAGTGATTCCAGAGGGAAAGGTTGCAAGAGCAGGAATGAAGGAGGCACAAAGGCATGTTTGGATAGATGTAGTTTAATAATTTTTCTCCATAAGTTTTTTAAAATTTTTATTTATTTTTTGAGGGAGGGAGGGGCAGAGAGAGAGGGAGAATCTCAAGGAGATTCCATGCCCAGCTTGGAGCTTGATGCAGGGTTGGACCCCAATAATGGGGCTCGATACCAAGACCCCATGATCACGTGAGCCAAAATCAAAAGTTGGATGCACAACTGACTGAGCCATAGAGTTGCCCCTCCTCATAAGTTATTTAAAAGCTATGTGACTCTAAACAGCAAAAATATAAGATTGGTGGGGTTTCCATGCATGTGGATGTAATGTAAGTGGCAACTACAACATGAAAGGGGGAAGGGTAAAGAGAGACTTAGGTAACTGTTAGGCTTCTACATTTTCCTTGATGAGCTAATAGTAGCTCTAAATAGGCAGCTAAAAGTTACACAGGTATATTGTACTCCCTATAGACAGTATACACAAAGAGTGAATTTTACATATATAAATTTGAAACCCAGAATATTTTAAGGACTTTTATAAATAACTGAACTTGAAAGGAAAAAATTAGAGAAGAGTTTGCATTTTTGTAGCATTTGCTAAGAAGAGGAAGTTTTGTCAACTCAGGGATAAGAGGCACACAGTTTCTTACTCTGAAATCAATGATTTATCCTTGTGTTTTCACCACAGACTGTGTAGTTTCAGTGTTCTTCAAGTTCAGCTCAATAAAAGTGTTTGACAGTTGACATCGTATATCTGGCCAGATAATTAAGTGGTGTTACTTCCCATTATCAGCCTTTGAGAAAGCCTGCAATTAAGCATTTTATAATAGTTGTTTTTTCTTTTTGGTATTGATTTCTGGTGACTTTTATTCCTCGATTTTCCTTTGGATTGAAAAATTACTGAATGGGAGACATTTGAAAAAGATGATGCTGGATTAATATATGAAGCCATATCATAGGATAAACTCTTATTACAAACTCCTATTATAAATTCCTATTATATCTATATACTGTTGTGAAATGGGCTCCAGATATGCTATTAAGTGCAAAAGACAAGATGGGGAAAAGTATATACTACATGCCACTGTTCATCAGAGGAGAGGTATGTGTGTGTGGACACATTTGCTTTGTTTATATAAAAACAACAAAACCTCAATGGCAATGGAAAGTGTGGTAGGCAGAATTCTAAGATCGCTCCCAGTGTTTTGTCCTTTTAGGATATATACTTCGTATCTGCTCCTGCCCTTTACTGTGGATAAGGTTGGTCCACACAATGCTCTCCCGCTGGCCTGAAAGAAAGAAAACAGCCATGTTGTGAACTGCATTTGGGGGGACCCACGCTGCTAGGACCTGAGGGAGTCCTCTAGAGCCATGACCAACCCCAGGACAACAGGCTGCACTAAAGGAGGGACCCAAGTCTACAACTCTAAGGAACTGAATGGGCTTTGTAGACATCTCAGAGCTCTAGATGAGACTGCAGTCCTGGCCGCTCCCTCCATTTCAGCTTTGTGAAGACTTGAATGGAAAACTCGGTCTTCAGCTCAGGCGTTTGGCCCACAGAAACTAGGGGATAATTAGTATGTTTTGTTTTAAGCCATGTAAGTTTGTGCCATTTGTTACCAAGCTGTAGCAAATTGTGAATACAGATGCATGGTCTAAAACTTGCCAAAAACTTAATGGAAAAGGGGATGGGTAGGGGAATGAAAGTTTTATATCTGTATTTATCTTTTTAGCTAGTTTTGAATTTCAGATCATGTAGATATATTATCTAAGATAAAGTTAAATGAAGAAGAAAACCCAACAGTTGACCACTGCAGAGTTTCTGAAGGCTGTTTATGCACACAGTCCTGGCCCCCACTTGTGAGTCCTCTGGATGCTGTGGAGACCATCATACACAATGCTAGAGCTCATACAGTGTTCCCATTAGTATGCCACAAGACAGTTTCTCATGAAGGCTGGGACGTACCAGCTCCAAAGAGAGTGTAGAGGTGAGATCTTGGCATCCTTTTGATGACCGTGTGCAAGAGGACACAGAAGGACAGGTGTCCTTGCCATTCAGGATGCTTCTCCCTTCTCCATCATTGGGAACGACCCTCCCCTGTCCTCCTAAAGAACAAGGTCCCTCTCAAAGAACCAGGTTCGTGCACTGTGAGAAGTGCCTTTTGTGTCTCATCAAAGACTACATTTTTGAAATAGTTTGCTAATATTTACTCAGCTAGTACCAGTTATGAGTATGGACAGTGGGGAACAAGTCAATGGAAAAAGGGAAATGGATAAAACAAGGCCTCAAATGAAAATAAGTCATAGCAGGAGAATTATACAAGTAAGAATGGTACCTCTGAAAGAAACAGATGAGAACAAGTCAGAACAGGTAAAGATATAAACAAATTGGGAGATCGAGAGGAGGTTATAGATCAAAACCCTTGGTTGCAATTATAAGAAATGTGATTCCAACTGGCCAAAGTTAAAAACAGAATTTATTGGATCATGGAATTCAGAAGTTCTCCCCTTGAACGGCAAGGTAGAATGTTCCAACAACCAGGTTTATTTCTTTACAGGTGAGCAATCCCCAAAGAAAGTTTGTACCCTTCCCCCCTGTCCCGCCTCCCCCTCAAATAATTCTGACAAGGGTTTCATTGGTTTGGCTTGGTTCACAAGCCCATGCCTGATTTGTTTACTGTGCACTGGCCAGCCATCCATACCCAGCTTTGGAGGAGAGGGGAGCCAGTCCACTGGAGCTACATGGACTAGAGGTGGGAGAGGAGCCATTCCTCCAAAGAAGACTGAGGTATAATGGATCTGGGTAGGTAAAAGCAACAGACGTCTGCTCTAAGGGGGAAATTTAGGGGCTACGAACTTGATCAACATAAAAAGAAGGTCAACAATTCATCCTCTGGGTGTGAGCAAAAATTAAGAGGAAGAGACATAAGGAAACAAAGAGAGGAAAACATTTGGCATCAATGCAGTGGGAGTCTACAGAGATTAGTACAATAATCACTGAGTGGCCCTGAGGGCCCAATTAAAGTTAGATAGCGTGGATTTGTCATTAAGTCATTAAACCCGGTTTCCAACAGACTCATAGCAGGAGGAAAGAAAGGACATTTTACTGTAGCTTTCCCAGGGCTGGGGATTGGCCTAAGGGTGGAGAAGTCAGGTGCTCCAAAGTCATGGCTAAGACAGGGTACCGGCTGAGGCATGACGGGGGGAAACTAGATAGTGGCTGGAGGACTAAGAAGCCAGGAGGGGCAAGGACTGAAGGTCATGAGGCAGATAAAAAGCAGTTTTAGGAGCAGGGGCCTAGAGAGGATGAAGTACATGTTTTCTGAAGATGTAAGGAAGAAACAGAAGTTGTAGAGAGAATCACGGCTGTCAGGATACTTCTGCTGACTGGGTTCTTTGGAGAGTAGGTCCTGAAATGGAGTTAGGAGGGCAAAAGTCTTATTAAGAAGTTAACACCAGTCAACGGAGGAGGGTGAGGGTAGGATTGGGGTGGGGGGAGGGGGACCATGATGCAGACTTGTGGCCACACAGGAAAGAACAGGAATGCCCCTTGAACGCTAGGCAGACTCTGAAAGAGCAAACAGCTAGAGGCTGTCAGCTAATTGCCCTCCTCACAGCTGGACAGCCAGTCCTTTTTTGAAGGGGAACCTGAGTGCGCCCCCCCTCCCACAGGTACCTTTGTGCAAATTAGAAAGAGGTGCCTATGCTAGGAGTTTACGGCCCTGTGGGGCCACGGCTTGGTGAACATCAGGAGACTCTGATTGTATTTGGAGGTGAGGGGAGGGGGACCCGGGTGCACAGCTGGATGAGTAGGCAGCCCTTATTCATCTAGGCACCCAAACTGCCAAACTAGAAGTAGTGACCCGGACGGATGCATTGTGAAGTCAATGGCCGTAGTGGCCACCTCCCTTCCCTTCTCAGCAGAAACTGGGACGTGTCCTCCCTCTCCCCACAGAGGGCAAAGTGATTTCCTCCCAGATCTTGAAAAATCTAAACCCATCATGGTAATCCCAGCTTCTTTGCCAGAGACTGGCTCAAGAATTTGGGTTAAAGCCAATCCCTTGGAGCCTTCCCCTGTTGCCAGGGCTGGGCTTATGACCCAAACCGGTCTGCTCCGATATGATTGGAGGAGAATTCCCACTGGCACCCCTCACCTGAACTGGGACAACAGCAAGGGAACAATGGTGCCAGGTGCTCCTCGCAGCACCCCAACTCTTGAGGGGAGCCAGGCTTTGGATGAAGTTTACAGAGTGGGGAGGTCCTTGATTCTTGGATCAGTGATGGCAGCAGCAGGTTGCTCAACCATGGAGCCGGGAGATGGGTGGGATCCACCCTTGACAGTTCTTAGTCTGGAAGATCGATACCCTTATCAGCTAAGCCAGCCCAAGTTGGAGTTTAGATTCCTGCAGCCCAAAGTATCCTAACTGACAGGAGAGGAGTTTTCTGAGCTGTTAAGCTGGGAGGAGCCCCAGAGGGACAGCAGAAGAAACAGCGGAGGGCCAGCTTTTGGTTAGTATCACGGAGTGGGGTGGCTAACTTTCCTTGCAGTTGGTAAATAATAGCGATCTAGGGAAGGGACAGTCTAAAGAGAGGGTGGGAAATTATAAAAGAGGGGTGCTGCTAGGGGTTGGGAAACAATATGCAATCACTCTTAAAAGCATGGATTCTGGGCTTAGGAAGCTGCAGTTTATTTTCTGGCTCTATCACTTAATAGTTGTGTCACTTTCAGCAACTTAATCTCTCTGAACCACAATTTCTTTATCTGCAAAAGGATGGTTATAAGGATTGAATAGGGTAATACTTTTTTTTTTTTTAAAGATTTTATTTATTTGACAGATAGAGATCACAAGTAGGGAGAGAGGCAGGCAGAGAGAGAGAGAGAGGAGGAAGCAGGCTCCCTGCAGAGCAGAGAGCCCGATGCGGGGCTCGATCCCAGGACCCTGGGATCATGACCTGAGCGAAAGGCAGAGGCTTTAACCCACTGAGCCACCCAGGCGCCCCTGAATAGGGTAATACTTATCTGGCACTTAATTCATAGTAAAACTCAATAGTAATTACTTTAAAAACTTCTATCAGATGAATGGAGACTGTTTCTTGACTAAAATCACACCCTTGAACAGAAACTCTATAAACAATCTCTTTTGTATCCTGGATAAAGGCTAAGGGATTGGGATAAAAGAACTGGAAAAGCTGCTCCTGAGAAGGTGGGCCCTGGGGAAAAGAGTGAATTTATGGGATTTGATTTTGTCCTGTCTGTGGATTGGAAGTTGAGAAACCCTGGCCCAGAGCAGCGCGATGCAGGAGGAGCTGACCCCTGCCTCAGAGAACAGGAATGAATGGAACCAAGTGAAGTGCGTGGGCAAGAGAGTACGGTTGGGGGGTGTGGCTACTGCGGTATGGGGGTATGGGGCAACAGTTGCAGGAAGTGAGCTGGAGGGTCATGCAAAAGGGAGGCAGTGGTGGGGGATAAACGAGGGGCCTTCGTGTTGGAAGATTTCACAGACTGACCACATCCAGAGTTCTGGAGAGGTCAACACGCCAGCCGGGGTCTTGGCTCTCGCACTGGTGGGAGAATACCCACCCTAATGTTAGTAACAAGCAATAGCCCAACAAGGGGATCGCATCTCCCATTTCAAGGGAACGTTTGTTGCTTTTTTAACTGTTTGGGCTGTGGTGGTTTGCATGGCCCCAACATTCAGTGTCTGAAGTAGGCCCACCGTATGGGGCATCCACCATGGCTGCAGTTTGCAGGGCTGTGGGGCCAGCTGCCAGGGAGGGGAGGCTCGCTCTTCTTTTCTCCTCCAGGGGCCTGTGGTTAATGCACTGCCAGGTCACTAGCAGTTTGTAATCGTGTTTGTGTCCACTGTGGTGAGTTCCCTAGGGAGATGCGGGGAATTCCGGAGACAGCGGTGCTGCAGAGCTGTGTGTGTCCAGAGGTCACTCTGTTACTCTGCTTGGGGTCAGAGAAGCAGGGAGAAGAGCTGGGGAGACATGGAGTGTCGGCATGAGAGCGTGTGCCAAGATCAAAATGTTCCCCATTGCTGCAAGCAGATGAGATCTTGGAACCTGGAATCACACAGTCCCAGCTCCAGCAGGGCTTCTGGCAATAGCCCCAGTGTCTTCAGCTACAGACACCACCTCTGTGAGTGCCAAGAAAAGCAAACACAGGCCCCAGATCTCCTGTTGCACCAATTGGAACGAAGCCCGCAGCAGAGGAGCTGAGCTGTGAGGACAGTCTTCCCATAGCTCTTGATTTTCTGCCATCCTTTCCCCAACCGAATCGAACAAACAAACAACACACTTGTAATAAAATTTGCAGGTGTGGCTGGTTTATATTCTGGGATTCTCTTTTGATCAAACTCCTGCAGGACACTGGGATAAAATGGCGACTAAAGCTGGATAACGCTGTATGTCCCAGACGTTTGAGACTGAATAGGAAGGGAGGAATCCTGGAAAAGCAGAGATTTCATTCCGCTCCTAGGGGCTGGTTCTTTGTAGTGGTCCAGGATGGTATCACTCAAATGCCTTCCAGCCACCTCTTGGGAAACATATTCCATGTTCTCTTCTTAGGAGTGGGGATTGGGGGAAGGGGATGGCGGGGAGAAGGGAGGGATTCTGTAAAGCTTAAAGAATGAGGCAATAAAGTGGCATCTTAAAATCCTGGCCGTCCAAGATTGGCAATAAGAGCAAAAATCCATCTGGAGGGAAAAACTTTTCTCAGCTTTAGGAGAAGAAAAGTAGAATTAATAGTATCAAGAATTACAACAGCTACCAAGGAGAGTAATATGTCCATAGTTTACCAAAGAGAATTGTAAGCCTCTGGGGGCACACAGGTGGATGAGGAATCTAAGATCAGAGGAGTCTGAAGTTCTAAAAATCATACTGGGGGTTGTTGGTGACTCGAGTCTTCAGATATTCCTAAAACTTTAGTTTTCTGATTAGACAAAGTTCAATTCTGTTTCCAGTCAGTCACCATGTTTCTAGACTGAGATCAGTCAACAAATGAATATTGGTCCCATTTAATGTGTGAGGCACTGGGTTTTCTCTGGATTATTCCTAACAGTTTGTTCTCCATTAGTGTTTCCATGAGCCCTGGATACCCTTCTGCCTCCAAGTTTTATAATTAGGGGAAAATCTCAAACATTAAAAAATATAAAGAGAATATCTCAAAGACCATATACCTCTCAGCTTTAACAATTAACAACATTTTGTGACTCTTCCTCATTTTTCTCCCTTTTTACAAAAACAAATCCACCCATTATATCCTTTTCAGCCTTGGACATAATTTCTTCATTACTTCTGTACAAAAACCACGTCTTTCTGTTTGTTTGAACAGTTTCATTGTGAAATATACATACAAAAGAGTGTTTAAAATGCATTAGGATTGCTTAAAATAAGACAAACAACAACAAAAAAATAAAACAAACACTCATGTGTCTACCTCCCAGCTTAAGAAATAGAACATTGATCCTTTTTTTCAAAACCAAAGATGAAATTTAAGTTGCAGCTCCTACCATGACGGTAAACTCGCATGGATTCTTGGCACCCTCCCCTGAAGTTGGCCTGGCAGAGACTATAGGCGTGAGGACCTCACAGTTGCTGCCATCCCTCCCAGAAACACTGGACTCTCAGTTCTGCCACCCAGAAAAATCAGACCATGCTTGCCTCGTGCATTATCACGTTGATATGCAAAAATCCCTGGTGGGGCATCTGACTGGCCAAGTCTAGGTCACTGTGCCCTCGTTGCCAAAGAGCTTGGAAAGACAACGTGATCCCCTGCTGATTACTCTGATGGGAGGAGGGGCCCTGACTCCATTCATTTCATATTTTCCCCAAACAGGAAGGAGATGCAGACAATGGGCACAGAAATAATAACAGCCCACTCTACCTGGCATATATGGTCCTGCTCGGGCCAGTCTTCTGAGCTTCTCAACATCCTACTTCTCAACTCCACTTGGCTGTTCTTCACATGTCCCGGACTGATCATATTCAACTGTGAACCTACCATCTTCTCCTAAATCCTCCTTCTCCTCCTTTATTCCTTTTCTTAGAGAATAGCATTGCCATTCCCCAGTTACCCAAATAAGAAACCTGGAGGCCATCTTGGGATTCCCTGATATTTTCCTTATTTCGTTTTAACATCTTTTTAACGTATCTCCAGCTCACTTCCTTGGTCACCAGCTCTGTGTTCCTGGCTTGAATCAGGCCCTCCTCATCCTGCACCTACAGTGGCCTATAGTTTGAGTTCCCCCAGAAGCAGACCCTAAAATAAATATTTGAGTCCAAGTCACTTCTTTGGGAGGTGAAGTATGGAGGACAGGGGAACAGGGACGTGTGACAGGGAAGAGAAAAGTCCAAGAGGCCTGTTACCCAGTCCTCTGCTGCTGTAAGCGACGGGAGCTGGATCCCACGGAGCCTAGCCTGTGAGTAACACCCCAGACTTAGGGGCTAGCATTTCAATCCTAGATCCAGGGTGTGGCTGGAGCACCAATTCCCAGAGAGGCAACAGAATGAGATCCAGCAGCAAAAGGACACTCTGGTACCACAGTGCAGGTGCCAGTAGATGGAGACCTGGTGTTGTGCAGAGAAGTCCTGAGGGTGAGGCACTGGTGGCAAGGGACACAGGCCACCAAACTTTCTTTCTGCATATCTTGGACCCCTCCACTCACTCACTTTTCTACTTCTAAGCCACGGTGATTTTTTTTTTTTTTTTTACATTGCAGTCTGATCATGTCATGGCCCTACCAAAAATGCTCATAAGGTTTTCCATAGCTTTTATGTCAAATCCAAATAATTTAACAAAATGTGCAAGACCTCTCCTCCATCACTTGTCTCTTGCTTACTTCTTCAGCCTCATCTCTTACTACCTCCTCTCTCTATCCGCTCAAGAATACAATCCTCCATTCTTATTGAACCATTTGCAGTTCTCAGAATGTGCCACATTCTTCCATGCCGCTGGATCGCTGCTCCTTGGAACACTTCTTCTGGGTCCTCCATTGGCTCCTTCCAGATGACAGAATGGCTGAGCATGTGCGGCTCTGGGTAGACAACCAGTTTCCGTCAGAGCAGTGAGAGAGGAACAGAGGTTTCTATGTACCTATGTAGCTATGTGTGTGATCCTTGTGAGACTCTATCCTGAAAATGTGTCCTTGAGCTACGAAAGTAGAAATCGAAACAGGAAATGACTCAATGGGGCTATCAAAATCCAGTGCCGTCACACATTGAATTGTACAGATAACTCTTAGTTCAAATTCTTCCCTGCTCACCAAGCAACCTTCTGGTTATAATATGATTTGAATGTTAACTATCTACAGGGAAAGCAGAAGCCATGATAAAATGAGCTTTCCTTTGTGTGTCATGGTCATACTTCTTACTTAAACGAATAAAGGGCATTGTGGTTTGTATACCAGTCCCCTGCGTGTTTGTTGTCATGAGGTTGTCTCCTTGAGTCCAGTAACTCTGGTGCACTGTGGAGAACACATTTTTGAATCTGTAAAGTCAAAACCCATACATATCTTTGACTCCTGTGATGTCACCAAGAGAATTCCAGTTTGTCAGGGAACCAGCCAGCTGGTTTTCCTAGGTCAACACTTTCTATTATCCTTCTTTTTAAGGTGCAAGGATTTAGGTCCAACTAATTTTTGTTGATTTATCGATCTCTGAAGTAGTCATGTTTTCAATACCACCTTCTGTATCCAAAGATGTTGCCAGTAACGGCCTGAAGGACATTTTTTTTTTTGTGAACTGCTTTTCTGAATTGTTATATGTGGAGCTAAACCATGAACATCTTCTCATTTAGTTGCTCCTTAGACCTATGTACCTTTGAGACTGCTGACTGGACAGGCTTCACTGTTGAAAAGAATTTATCTTTGGGCAATATACAAACTGGGTGATTCACACAGACTGACTCTGTGGTCTTATTGAACAAACCAGCTTAGATGAGATGACTGAATCTTCCATTTGAGGATAGAAGGGTTCTGATTTTTCATGCAGGTGAGAATATTAATGTGGAAGATTAACCTTCTATGATAATATGGCTCCATGGAGATATTAAACTAGTAAATACCAACACTGAGACTCACTTTTTAATTCCTCAAAAGAAAGTGAGCTGGATAATTATTTTAGATTAGTAATATATGGTTCTATTCATTCATTTTGTGCAAGCTGAGGGATGTCTAAATAAAATGTCACCCATCCACAGTTTGTTTCATTAATTAATTAGTTTTCAGCAATGTTATTAGCTCTGAATATCTACCCTGAGAAGTTTTGTGTTCTTTTTTTTTCAGATTTATTTATTTACTTACTTGAGAGGAAGAGAGAGAGAGAGCATGAGTGAGAGGCAGAGGGAGGAAGACCGAGGAGGAAGACCAATGTGAGGCTCAATCCCAGGACCCCGGGATCATGATCTGAGCCAAAGGCACACTTAACTGAATGAGCCACCCAGGCGCCCAAGTTTTGTGCTCTTAAACACTTTAAGAAGTCCACACTAAACTCAGTTTAGGAAGCAATTCTACAGAGATTATCACTTCTCCCAGTTAGATGTGGAACAGAAAACAGACTGATGCAAACACTAGATTTGCAACAATCAGTTTGCTTCCTTACCAAATAAAGAGATGATCTGAATTTGACCTATACAGCATAGCCACCTTTCAGAAGAGATATCATTGAACAGTAAAATGGTCTCACTCACGTTTCCCTTTGTGCTTTCCTTTTCCTCGGGCTCGATGCAGATTATGCCCTAAAGAATGACAGTGGAATTCCATGATGTGGATGAAACTTGGGTCTCCGAATGATCACATGGAGGAGAGCTAATGCACGGGCCTAAATTCCCTAACAAGACAGGAGCAAGAACAAACATTCTATTGTTGGAGCCATTTCACACTTTGGTCTATCTGTCATGTGCTTCAGTCTACCCTCACTGTTATATTATGAGAAATATAGTGTGTGAAGTTAGTGAAATCAGGGGGACGTGTAAAGTCATCAGAACCCTGTGACAAAACAGAGAACAGGAGAAGGAAACTTCAAAATGCTTACAAAAGCAAGAGTTTGACCAAAGAGAGTTAAGGTTTTGGAAGTGCAAACTATACATACATCATCACTGGTTATGTTGGTAATTTGTGCCCAGCTGATATTGTTAGAATGAGAACAATCCCATAAAATGAAGTAAACAGGTATCAGAGGTCTGGCGTGCACTTGTTCTAGCTAGCTTTCTTTGGAGAAAAAGTCTGGGGTGGAGTGTTGATGGGGAGGGATTTGTGCTGAGACAGAACATGGGATAAAACAGGAAAGAAGTTGAAGGATGTTTAAAAAGGTTAACTTGAGCATATCTGTGATCTTCTTAGGAGTACTGGGAGCATGTTTTGCAACAGAGTTTATTTGTTCAAAGTCAGTGAAGATAATAAACCTTACAGTGCCATGTTCACCTGGTCATCATAATTGACATCGCTGCCAGGAATGAACCTTGGGCTAGAAAATGGCAACTGTCCTGGGATTGTGGCATTTGTGGCAGCTACTGCTTAGATGGTAATCCGGACCAACAAGGGATCGGGCCCATCGAGGAGTGGTAGAAATAGAACAGGGAGTCAACAGTATGTTTAAGTGTCAACAATTTAACCACCCTCCAATTCAAGGGCATTTATGTTCTCACTCTTTTGCTGGCACAAACCACATTGCAGTGAACAACCCCGAACATTCATTTCTCTCTCTTCATGGGATGTGAGTATATGTGAAGAATGCAAATTCTTAGACATAAACTGTGTTTGGCTCTTTTTTATCTTGTCACTTTTTGCTATTATTTTTCTTAACTTCTCAATATTTTCTTTTTTTTTTTTAAGATTTTATTCATTTATTTGACAGACAGAGATCACAAGTAGGCAGAGAAGCAGGCTGAGACAGAGAGGGGGGAGCAGGCTCCCCGCTAAGCAGAGAGCCCGAAGCAGGGCTCAATCTCAGGACCCGGGGGCCATGACATGAGCCGAAGGCAGAGGCTTTAACCCACTGAGCCACCCAGGCATGCCAACCTCTCAATATTTTGATAGTTTAATAGTTTTAATGGTTAAAAAACCACAAGATATGTATTAGGATCCTATGGCAGCTGGTAACAGAAAATCTACCTCACTATTATTAAAAGAAAAAGACAGGTTATTATCTCATATAAAAGTGTCCTCGTATGATGACTTCAGAATTGATTTATCCAGTGGCTTAACATCATTGAGGACCGGGGTTCTTTCCAACATCCCACTAAGCCCCTCTCTGTAAGATAACTGTCTAGGCTAGTTCGCCTCCTGGTGGCAAGGTGATTGTAGGAGATAATACACGGGCTCTCTTGTGCCTCTTTTTTAAGAGTGAGGAGATTCTTTACAGTTACTTCCCAGGAAACTTCCCCTAAAATCATATAAACATATGTCTGGATGGATCATTGAGGGTAAATGGGACCCTCATTGTTAGACCAACAGGATTCACCCCCTAGGACTGGGGCTGGGCCAACCTTTCCTCATGCAGGAGGCCTGGGAAGGAAAACATACCTGGAAATGACCAAGGTTCTATAAAAAAGAAAAGGGAGGAGGAATGGTTGTTGGTTAGACATCTAACAATGTCTATTATAGATCATGTGTGTTATGTCTTCTTTCAGAATAATCTGTGTTGTTAACATGCGTAAAAAATTTGAGAACAGAGGTCTCCTGGGTGGCTCAGTGGGTTAAGCATCTGCCTTCGGCTCAGGTCATGATCCCGGGGTCCTGGGATCAAGTCTGCATAAGGCACCCTGCTCAGCGGGGAGCCTGCTTTTCCCTCTGCCTCAACCTGTCCTATCTGTTTGTGTTCTCTCTCCCTCTCTCTCAGATAAACAAACAAACAAATCTTTTTAAAAAATTTGATAACCATATGTTGACAGATGGTAGTTGGTGAGTGTTGGGTAATGTATAGAATTGTCGAATCACTGTGTTGTACACTTTAAACAGATATAACATTGTATGCCAACTATACTTCAATTAAAAAAAAAGCCAGAATTGAATTTCTTATCCATTTTGAGTAACATTTTTATCAGTGTGTCATTATGGTTTTATTGAATTGCTGACAACCACATATACCTTCAGAGATGTATTCAAAGTAAATTTCCTTCCAGTTAAGGGGAGCAACACAACTACTGTAATTTAAAAAGATATTCAAAAAATTGTTTTCATTCCTTTGAAATCAACTCACTAAATCTCTGTTATAATGGTCCTAGAAAAAAGAAAGAGCAAATTTCTGTATGAGAAATCTTGTTTCAAGTTTGTAAATCTTTATGTTGATTTATTTTATTTATTTTTTTCTTGATGTTGATTTAAAATAGAAACACCATCTTAATCTGCTTGTATACTAACTCCTATTGTATTGGCCAACTCATATTTTAAAATACTAATTTGACCTTGAAGATTTATTCGTACACTTTTGGAGTAGACAAATGCTGCACATTAATTAAACTTGACTTAGGGACAGTTTATTGGCTTCCTGCAGGTTCAAAAATTTAGATGTTGTTTTTCATTATAGCTGCAGGTTCATCTCAAACTATTGTAATTTAACCCCTTGTTTTGGTGGTGGTGTGAAGACAGTGATTATCTGAGAGGAAAAGGAAAGGAGACAGTCAAGAAATAAAAGTGTAGTAGAGACAGCTGTGGTAGGATGTTTTTGGAATAATCTCAAAATCAGAGTCCTTTTCATATTATAATGAATACATTTTTATTAAATTTTTTTTTAATTTTAAAAAAGATTTTATTTATTTATTTGAGAGAGAGAGAGAGAGAGAGAAAGCATGAGCAGCGGGATGGGGCAGAGGGAGAAGGAGAAGCAGACTCCCTACTGAGCAGGGAGCCCAATGCAGGCTCCATCCCAGGACCCTGGGATCATGACCTGAGCCGAAGGCAGAGGCTTTAACCCACTGAGCCACCCAGGTGCCCCTTATTTCTCACTCTTAGTTCAAGTGGTTTGGGCAGGGATCTAGAAGAGGTGGGCATGGAACCCAGGCTTGCCCAGTCAGCAAATCCCATTTACCTTCCACACTGAAGGTCAGAGTGATGGGCACACAACCCAGTTCTTCCAATGAGATGCACACTCAGAACTTTTTGATGCTGCTGGGGCTTTTATAGGATGAGATATAAGCCTGGAGCTGCTTACCGACTACTGTAGAATCAAAAAGAAGAAACAGAAAGAGAACGAGTTTCGGTGACATCATTTGAGCTGTTGGACTAGCCATACCTGAATCTTTCCCTCGGTACTTTTTGGTTCAAGTTGCATTTCTGCCAGTTCTGAAAATGTTCTGGTGGACCATCATTTTTCCATGCCCACTTAACCTCCCTAGTCCCTCTCCTAAAGTAGTCTGTCCTTTTGTCTACCCTGACAATTTCATTCTTTCTTTGAAACAAGAGCAAAGCGTTGATCCCATGTGAAACCCTCCACAACATTTCCCCCTAATATGAGAGTAGACAGTTCTGTGTTCTGCAAAAATTTATTATGTACAAAGCATACAATGGTGTAATTGTCAATGTGATCATTAGTCTATGTAATTGTTAGCCTATTGTTAGACACTACTTATTGCCAATCAATATCCCCTCTTTCTTTTCTTTTTTTTTTTAAATTTATTTATTTATTTTTATTTGCTTATTTACAGCATATCCCCTCTTTCTTATGGTACAATCCCTATTTTGTTTGGAGTGGCAATATGCTTACCTTAAATACTTGTCTTTCCAGAATTGTTTGTGATCGAGGTAGCCTTGCTGCACAGTTTTGACCAGGAAACTTGGAGGAATGTCTAGGAGAGATTTCTGGGAGAGATTTTTGTTTTCCTGATTCAGGCCGTGTTCCTTTCCTCCTCTGATCTTTCCTTTCCTTCTCTGCTATCAGGAGGTATGAGATCAGAGGTGGAGCTGCTACCTGGAGGCCTTGAGTGACAAGCCATACATGAGTCATAGTGGAGCAGAAAAATATTTGGGGCTACACCCTGGATGACTCTGAACTGCCCATCTCTGGCTCTAACTTTGACTGGAATATACCCTATTTAATTAAACCACTGTAACTAGATTTTTATATTTGGATATTTTATTTAGATTGCAGCCTAGCTAACAATTCTGCTTAAGTCTATGATCTTCTTAAAAATAGAGCATAGGCCTTTACTTCTGAACCCTAAATATGCCCAAGTTGGTATGCAGTCAAGCTTCCCTCTAATGCAAAAAATGCGATTCAAGCCTCAGATCCATTTCAATCCTGAGATCTCCCTGTTTTATTCTGTTAACCACTTACAATGCCAGCTCTCACTCCAGCATCTACTTCCTTCTCCAGCCGTTTTTTTTTTTTTCTGCATGTTATTTTAAAAGGAGGCCCCAGACCAGGAAGCAGAGATTGGTTTCTACTTCTTTGTAACATGGATTGCTGTTGATACTACCTTCTTTGCTTAATAAACTCCTAACCATTTATTCAAATTTGTTCTTGTTTCCATTTCATATATGGGACCTGTAAAGACTCCACTATGAGACTGAAAGTTCAGATTCTTTAGAATATGGTTTCATTCAGAAAACACTTAAAATAATAATTCCAACTTAGGAATTCAATATATTAACAGCTGCCAGTATCAGTCATCAAATTGAGCTCCTTGAGAGGCTGCTTTGGGCCTTAGTAAAATTCTTCATCATCCTAGATAAAAATGCATTTCCTTAGGCCCTGACTCTTGCCCCAGGGGACCGATCAAGCTGATGGTGATGATTATTGTAATGAGCAGTAATTACTGTTGGCTGAACACTGATTCCAGAATTTCTGGAGAAAGAAAAAAAAGCGCCAGCTATTATTATAGCAGGGAAGAGAACTTTATTCCATATGACATGCACTAGTTAACTCCCATTAATAGTAAAGGAAAATTATTCAATATATTTCTCATTCATCAGTGGTATCAAAGAATTTAAAATGGGCATCCCCCAATTAACTTCTGAAAGCACAGGTGGTGTTATCACTCTGAAGGAGGCAAAATTAGTTATGTCCTTTCATTAAAAAGAAGTTTACTGGAAAAATAGTCATGTCTTGAATTAGTCATACAAGGGCTTTTACTCTATAAGAAGCAAGGACTAGATTCCTTAGCTCATCACTAAAGTCACTCAAAGTCATAGGTGCTGATAGGTTAACCAAATGCAAGAGAAAAGAAAGCCCCCAAGTTGGCTGGTAGCTTCTTGCTGAGATGAAGGAACATAGAATATATGATCCAAGATTCTTTAGGCCATGTGACTTAGAGAACCTAGATGCGACCTAGAGCCAAAATAGTGATTATAGTCATCAAATTTCAAACCTCTGCAAAGGACATTCAAGAAAGCCAATGACACTTACTTGTGCAACCCTGGTACTGCCCTTAAAGATGAGGTATTGTTTTGGGGCGCCTGGGTGGCTCAATGGGTTAAGCCTCTGCCTTTGGCTCAGGTCATGATCTCAGGGTCCTGGGATAGAATCCCACATCAGGCTCTCTGCTCAGCAGGGAGCCAGCTTCCCCCTCTCTCTCTGCCTGCCTCTCTACCTACTTGTGATCTCTCTCTCTCTGTCAAATAAATAAATAAAATCTTAAAAAAAAAAAAGACCAGGCAATTCCTCTGAGTTCATCTTACCCAAAGTTTTTTCCTTATTAAACTCTACCCCTGGAGAATATCTTTGAAACTAGCTTTACTGACTCTTGAGATGTCAGCTAAAATCACCTCATTTGTTGAAAAAGTGCCACAAAGAAAACTAAGTAACATCATAAAAAGTGATGGTTGGACGGTGGCTGCTTTAGAATGAATGGTCAGCGAGAGGAAGTTAGTTCTGAGATGAGCTAAGAAGGAGCTGGACCCTATGAAATCTGAGAGGCAAGCATTTTAGGCAGACCAGTGGAAATGAAGGCTTGAGGACTTTCTGCAGAACAGAATGGGTGGGGAAAGGGCATGGGCTCCCTGTGCTCAAAGAAACAAAGGTGGGGGTTGATGGGAGGAGCCATCCGAGAGGAGGTTTGAGGAGCAGGCAGAGGCTGGGTTAGATTGGCTTTAGGAAAGAGTTTCTATTTATTCTAGGTGGAATGGGAAGCTGTTGGACATGAGCTGATCTTATCTATGTTTTTCAAAGATACCTAGACTGCTGTGTAGAAAATAGATGTTGTGCGGTGACAGTGGGGTTAGGAAATGTAAGGAGGCTGGTGGTTGAGTCTACGTGAAGAACGATGGTGACTGGACCTGAGTGGTAAGAAGGGGAGAGACAAGGGTGGATTCTGATGCATTTTGGAAGAACAGCCAACAAAATATTCTGATGAATTGAACACAGGATACGAGAGAAAAACAATCGGGTCTTGAACTGAGTGGACAATGTTGCCATTGAGTGAAATTGGAAGACTGGAGAAGGAGCAGATTATTTTGTGGTGTTAGAAAAGAGAAATTGTGGACATACTGAGGTTCCTTTTAGATATCCAAAGTATTGCTTGGAAGGTGAGGCTGACCTTGGTAACAGTGTTTTCACTGGAATATTAGGGAGTGGGAGAGACACTAATGACAACTCTTTTAAAGAACTTTTAAAGTGAAGAGAAGAAGGAAGATGGTGTGTTACCCAGATGGATGTGGAGTTAAGGAGGTTTGTTTTAAGACTGAGGATACTTGTTTAAGATCGAGGATACTTTAAGATTGAGGAACATATTTGTAAACCATGGAAAGAAACTGGCAATGCATTCCTATAAAGGAAAGAATGAAGTCCCTTAGAAGATGAGAGAAGAGATCAAGAGGAAAACCAGAGGGCTGATCTTTGATAGGAGCAGGAACTCTTTATCCAGAGCCAGTAAAGGGGGTATAGGATGTGCGTACAGATGTGCATGCTTTTATAGATTTGGAGGTAGGAAGATAAGGCATTCCCTCCAATATCTGATTTCTCCAGTGAATTATGAGGCTACGTCATCAGCCAAGATTGGTGAGGAAGGGGAGGGAATTTAGAAGATTTGGGTTAGAGAATAAAAGGTGTAGTGTGCTAAACTGAAAATCTGAAAACATAGGAGGGTTTCAACCTGTGCCGTGTGTCCTACTGAGATTTGTGATCATGGATTTAAAGTTAAAATAAGCAATGTGGTCAGTTATGTGTTTTTCCCTAGGGATCCTTGGGAGCTTTGGTTCAAACATGAAGTAGTTGTGGCAGTGAATTTAATGTCATTAGGGGACTTCATGAGGGAGATGAGAGTGAGGAGAGGGTGAGCATTTGCACATGATTATAATTATGGACTATGGGAACCTGGCTACCAGGGCATGAGAAGGTGATGAATGGTGAAAAAGTAATTGGGCCAATAGATCAAAGATCTCTATAAGGTCAGAGACTTATTGTGGAGAGAGCACTTGAGTAAGTGAGCGGAAATCATCTGGAGAGCTATGAGCACATAGTTCATGCCCTACCTCCAAAGATTCTGATTTAGTTAGTGTGGACTGGAACCTTAGCAGCAATGCTTTTTAAAAGGCTTTGTAAGTGGTTATAGATGCGACCTTGGTTAAGAACCACCATGTAACAGGAAGGTGGACAGTTAGTTCACATTTAAAGACTAGTGGTTAGTTGGAAGGAGTGGAGCCACTGGACAAATGGTTGTTTGGTGGCTGCAGACCTGAGAATGAACAAGGGTTTTCTCCTCCCATGATCAAACAATGTCCAAAAGGGTACATTTGAACATAACTGTGGAAAATATTAATTGGGATGGTAATCCCAGCTGTTAACAGGGGTACATTTCCATTGTTGCAAACATTCTTTATGGGGCTCTCTGAGCTTGCTGTGGTATGGCAGCTTGGGAGAGGAAGGACAATCTCCCCAGAGTGGCAAGGCTCTGGGAGGGCCCTCTCAAAGCATCTGAGTCATGAATGCTCTGAAGTCACTCATAGGACCTCTCTCCTCTCAGTGTGGATGAATAAATGTTACCTCCCAGTACATGGCCAAAAGGTATAAAAGAAAACAATGCAAAAGCAACCCCAAAATGCAAATTCCCTATCACCCTCTTCCACTCATTTTATAGATTAAATATAGGACAAAGTTGGGGCTTCTGTGTTGCTCGGTTGGTTGAACATCTGACTCGATTTCAGCTCAGATCATGATCTCAAGGTCGTGAGATCAAGCCTCACATCTGCGCTCACTGCAGAGTCTGCTGGAGATTCTCTCTCTTTGCCCCCTCCCCACTTTCTCTCTCTAAAATAAAGAAATAAAATTTAAAACAAAAATAAAAACAAACCATGACAAGGTGTTACTTATGTCCAAATGAGATAAAAATAATTTTCTCTTTATCAATCAATCTTTATCAATCAACAAAAATATCATGACTCAACTTATCTGAATAAGTCCTATAGAAAACAAAAGGTGTTTGTGACACACAACACTAGTTCTTGGTCTTGCTGAATTATGAACCCGGGAATTGCCGGGGTCACCCCAGGGGCCAGAAGAAGGCTGGCTTCATGTGAGGTGAAATGGGTGGGCCTTTCTGCACTGTCCCCGGCTAAGCACAGGAACCAGAGAGATAAGCTTCCAGGTTATAGGGTCAACAAAGGGCCTTTTACCTGCATGGCCACAAAAATATCCAAGTTGCAGAAGACAGATGTGACATCAAAGAGAAATCAGGGAAAATGCCATGCAGTGTTTAGCCATGGCTGGGTCGGAAAGTTACCAACACCAACTAAAGTCAAATGTGGCCAAAGATCTTACCGAACTTTCTCAAGCAGGGCTCTCCTGCTTATTCCTATCACTGTGCAGGCAGGGTGAGCAGCAGCGATTAGGGGAGGGGGGCGGAGGGAACATAAACATTTTAAAGGAAAATAAACTGCACGGCTTTAAAAATGTTAAAGGATGCTTTCTGTTGGTTTTAATCTAAAATGGAATTTATCAAAAAGAGGTGAAAATGATCAAACAGTGTCCAAAAGGGTAAATTAAAGGGTAAATTCGAACGTAACTACAGTAAATATTCACTGGGACGATAATCCTAACTGTTAACATGACTATGTTTCCATTGTTACAAACATTTGGTTTAACTTAATCCACCGAATATATTACTGCCAAAAGGAATCTCATTGACAAGAGCTAATGCATTGGTTACTCTTAAAACTATCCGTTTTTAACTGTTGACTTACTGGTAGTGTTCATCATGGAAAAGACCATTTTTATTACCATTGTCATCAATCTCAGTGAAGTTCAGAGATATTTGCTTGTAGTCACTACAGCTTAGTCCTTTGCTAGTTAGAATCCACATGTGTGAACAAGAGCCCAGAAGTTCCGGTGAAGCTACGTTTCTATCGGATGACAGTGTGACTGTGATTGGATCTGTTGACAGTGTTTGGCAGAGCTTCAGATTCTTTCCAGATTCTTTCGACTAAGTCCAAAAGGCAAGAGGAAGCAGAAACAACATGCACAGTGAGCTCATTAAAAATGTCTTTAATATGATCAGCCTTGCTTGGAAGTGCCGAGGGTTGAGTGGTGGGTAGGGAAGCTATAATACTTCCTTCCAGCTTCTCAGATAATCCCCAGACTCAGAATGGCAGATACCTCCTAACATCTCAGAACTGCAAAGGGAAAACAAGTTAGAAAGCATCACCAGATGCCTTCAAAACCAGCATTTCAATGAAATACTGTAATACGGTGGAAAGACTTTTGGACAAAAAGAGAATCGGGAAACGTAGGTTGAGCCCCAGTTCAATCAGCAAATAGAAAACTAGTCTTGGCCAAGTCATTTCCTTTCTGGGCCTTGAAATTCCTAATCTGCAAAATGAGAGAGACCTGGTATATCAATGATTTGCAAATTGTGCTCCTCTGGATCTTTCAGGAAAAAGTAGATTGGCAACCCTATCAAACTATTTGTTATTTTAGGTATTGGGACTTTCTTTGAAAAAAGATTTCTGCCACCAAAAAATTTCAAAACTTACATGTTTTGTTTCAAAACTTACATGTTAAAGATGTTCTTTAAGGTCTCTCTAAGAATAAGTACTTTGAATTCGCAGCAGTGGTTTCCAAATTTTTTGATTATGCATACTAATCAATAAAAATATTTTTGCTATGTATTCCCAAAATAAATATTCAAAAATTAGACATGTATATTACTGTAAAATACATTCCACATAAACCATTTTTCCCAAAATAGAAATGTCAAAAGGTAGATAAAAGTGAAACTTTTAAAGTAAATCATAAAAAATAAAGTAAAACATAAATTTGCTTTTTAATCATTAAAGCCTTTCATGATCATTAATGATACTTTCATTACTTAACATTAATATTAAAGCTTTTAGTGAAGGGAGTACTATTTGAATATACCATATCTTGATTGGTCAGTCATTGTGTTTCACATTACTGCATAGTACCTGTTAATTTTCTACTACTACAGTGGAGCTCGGAGTAGATCCTCAATATTAATAGTGCTTTGTGTCTGGGTCTATTTACAACAA
The DNA here is from genome assembly GCF_922984935.1 of Meles meles. Lineage (NCBI taxonomy): Eukaryota > Metazoa > Chordata > Mammalia > Carnivora > Mustelidae > Meles > Meles meles. Next base: position 68,402,260 of record NC_060069.1, read on the forward strand.
AAATTAAATAAACAGGTTATGGCTCTGGGATTTTCAGAATCATTCAAATATCACAAGATATTGGAAGAGAGTAAATTCAGTGTTCTTAACTCCAGACAGAATATTCCACTCTGGTTTAAGCAGAAAGATTTTATTAAAAGATAGTAGGAAGTTTACAAATCTTTGAGAGGATCAGAGAACCAGGGTTGGATGCTTTACATAACTAGAAGAAATGCCCCCCCACAGCACAGCACAAGACTGACCTAGTGAAACACAGTGGCTGTCCCTGCCGGCCTCTGAACATGATACTTGGGACCGGATGCTAGAAACTCCCGCACAGCTGTCCCAGGAGTTCTGGATGCCTCTGCCTCTAGGCTTTTCTGAAAATCCAGTTGCCTCCTAGTGACCCCTGCCTCACACGCTCACTCTGCTTCCATATCTCTGTAGGTGAGTTTGCTGCTAGAAGATCTGCGCATGACTAATTGCAACCAACAGGGTGGATCTGGTCATGCTGCTCCCTAAGGAGTCCTGGTAAGGAGAAGGAACATATTGGAGAGAATGGCTGAGAATGAGGAAAAAGCTATCCCCTTCTCAGGAGGGACCAGCGTCCAAGTTACCAAGTCTATGAAGGCAAAGCTTGGCTGGTAGCTTGATCTTTGAGTGGTCCTGAACGAGAGAGTAGAGTGAACACCAAGGCTTCTAGGTAACAGTCAGGCCCGGCTTCTGATGAGTGGCTTGGCTGCTCTTGGTTAGGTCAGCTTGTCGGAGTTCATGTGAAGGAGGGCAGAGGCCAGATCCAGACCTAAGGAAGAGGAGAGCCATAATGAGTTGGGAGGTCACTGCTCCTAGACAACCAGGTTGAGCTCAGGCCTGGGTCAAGACAAAAGATAGACTCAACACACAGGGTGAAAGCCCAATGCTCAACACCTGTCCAGAAACTAAAACCCACTTGAAGCACACTTTTGCTTCTGGACAGGGGAGCAGACATCCACCACCAGACCCTAACCACTGGGATAAAGGTGCTTCTTTATACTACCAGCCCAAGTTCTGAGAGTTCAGAACTGTCCAGGCTACAGATATTCCTAATGCACAGGCCAGATGAAGACAATGCTCTGGTCATTTACTGATACACAACAAACCACCCTAAATGTAGTGGTGTAAAGCAAAAATCATTTTATTATGTTCACAGAGGATGTGGGCCAGGAACTCAGATGGAACAGGAAAGGATGGCTTATCTCTGCTCCACAATATCTGGAACTTTAGCTGGTAAAATTCAGATGCCTGGAGATGACTTGGTCAGCTGGAATCCAGCAGCTGGAATCCATACACTTTTTAATTCACCTGTCTGGCACCTGAAGGGAGATAACCCAAAGGCTGAGCATAGAGGCGACCATTGGCTAGAGAACCTATGTGAGGTCTTTCCATGTGGAATGAGCTTCTCATAGTGTGGCCACTGAGCTCTGAGATAGAGCACCCAACTGAGAGCATTCAGAGAGAAAATGTTCCAGGATACCAAGACACATAGGCAGAAGCTGCATGGGTTTTTATGGCCCAGTCTTGGAAGTCACATAACATCACTTCTGCTCTGCCCTGTTGATTGAAACAGTTACAAACCTGCATGGATTGATGGAGAAGAGACATAAACACTACCTCTTGATTGGAAGAGTGTCAAAAAATTGGGGCCATATTTTAAAACTTCAACTAAGAGAAAACAAGAAAAAGAGAAAAGCTCAAAAGCACATCAACTCCATGTAAATACTGACCAAAGCTTGCTAATAAACTAACCCAGTTTAGTTTATTTAAACAATAAAGTAATTGAAGACTTGTCATGTACTAAGTAGTGTGTTATGTACTAGGAATACAGAACTAAGACACAACCCTCCAGGAATTTACAATCCACTGGAGAAGACAGATGAATGTACATTGCTGTAACTAAAGGTCAAGTGAGGAAAATGAACCAAGACAGATAATATACAAGTGCTGCAAAATAGCCTAGAGTAAGGCACAATTAATATAATAGAGAGTTTGTGTTGTCCAGGGGGAAGCATAAGAAGTTAGAAATTAGACCTGGATTTGAATCCCATTGTTACCATTTCTTAGATTGAGCTATATAAAAATGCTTTTTCATGAATAAAAATGATTGAGTATCAATTATTTCATATGGTTCAACCCAATACTAGCTAGGTCACCTTAAATAAGTCACTTAATCTCTAGAAACATTGGCTCTATCACCTGTACAACGAGGTTAATAATGTCATAGGGTTATTTACAAAAATAATAACACTTGCAACATGTCAGTGTAGTGCTTTATACAAAATAATCGCTTGAGAAACAGTTGTTTTGTAATTAGTATTACTATCATAGAAAGCTTTAGAGAGAAGGCTGAATCTGATATGACATTTGAAGGCTCAACATGCTTTATTTTTCTTATTTTATTTATATTTATATATTTTTTATTCATTTTAGGTGGGTTCTATACCTAGCATGGAGCCCAGCTTGGGGCTTGACCTCATGACCCTGTGATTAAGACCTGAGCCAAGATCAAGAGTCACATATTCAACCAACTGAGCCACCCAGGCACTCCTGAACATGATTTTGATGGCAAGATAAGGGAGGTGGGATGAGTGATTTTATGCTTATCAGAAATGTGTGAAAAGGGTGTTTTTGTGATTCTACTTATAAGTGATATTTGGTTCTGCATTTGTTCTGGGATCTAGACATTTATTTTGAATAAAATGAAGGTTTTTATGGACTAAATAATATGCAATCCTTCCCTTCTGAAATCACTGAATCACTCTGTTTAATAACTAAAAATGTTGCTGAAATAAAGAAAAGGAAGTCCTTGCTGAATACTGAATACAAAAGGGAATGAAAATCCTGGCAGCTTGTAGTTGGGGAACGGAAAGCTTATAGCTTTTAGAACTCAGAGCTTAAGTTCAAAAACCTTCATGGAATCAAGACACGAAGTTCTTGTCCAACACTAGTTGAGAAGTTAGAACTGATATTTTCACAGGAAGTTGGTTTTCAAAGAGTTACACCATCAGTGAAAGGCTGATCTAGAAAATCATCAGCTCACCAGAAAAGACATAACAAGATATCTTCTATTTCATCTGGTTTCTAGGTTACAAAGAAAAAAGTCTTCCTTGACAAATCTTTCCAATAGGCCTACTATCACTTATGTCTGGTTCTAATTACACTTCCTTCATCTTCTGGAAAACCCCAGGGAGATAAATAAACTTTAAAGCTGATGATATTCAGGGCACCTGGGTAACTCAGTTGTTTAAGCATCTGCCTTCAGCTCAGGTCATGATCCTGGGGTCCGAGGATTGAGCCCCACAGTTAGTCTCCCTGCTCAGCAAGGAGTCTGCTTCTTTCCCTCCCTCTGCCCCTCTCCCAACTTGTGTTTCTCTCTCTCTCTCTTTTTTCACTCTTTGTCTCTCAAATAAATTAAAATATTTTTAAAAATGTAGTTAATGATATTCCTTTTACCTGATATTTGATAAAAGAAGTACGACGTGAGGGAGATCTGGATGTAATATCTGTTACCCCATCGATCACCATCATTGACTGAACTGACCTGGCTGGCTAGGTATGTGTCCCCCCTTCTTCCCTCACCACTCCATGTGTGTCCCTCCTGAACCTGTACACTCCCTCAAAGAGGATGATCTTCCCTGATAGAAAAGGGGAAGAACATTCTTCCATCAAGGGTATATGAGTAGCTGCACTCCTCTACTAGAAGCTCCAAACAAGCTCTCAAGGTCCATTTGAAGGAGATCATAGGTTCTTGAGCATAGGTTCAAGCTTCCAAGACACCAGACACATCCAAATGAAGTGCTTCATGTGGCAGTCTTCCTTTCTTTAGGGGGAATAAAAAAAATGTAAAACTACTTTGAAGGATAAGTCTTCAAGTAATATTAAACGTGATTCACACAGATAAAGTCTTCCTAAAGGTGAACTAACAATCCAAAATTCTAAAATATGGGAAAACAATTTATTTGAGCAATGGTCAGTGGATACAACAAACAGCTGGATTAGGCCTCCAGCAACTTCAAACAATAGAACTGTTGGATAAAAGAAATCTGCTTAAAGTGTTTAAAAACTTAACCTTGAAACTGGAAATAAAAAGACACCAAGGCAGTGTTAAAAGATAATGGGAACATCTAAAAAAAATTATAAAAATGAAAAAATATAGATGGAAAAAGTTAATCAACAAGTTAAATAGTTGATTAGACATAACCAAAGAGAGAATTAGAGAACTTGAATATAGACCTGAGGAAATTATCTAGAATTAAACACAGAAAGATTGAGATAGAATTTATGAAAGAGAGGCAAACAAACATGGAAGACAGGGCAAGAAGATCCAACATATACCTACTAAAGAGCAAGAAAGAACAAATTGAGAGGCTGAAGGAGAGGCAGTTTTAAAAAAGGTAATGTGGAGCACTTTCTTAAATTGCTGAAAAGCAAAATCCTCACACTTAGAAAGGGCCACGAGTTGTTAGCAAGATATGGTTTAGCATTTGAGGACAAGGAAAGTTGGATACAAATACCCCTCAAGGGACTTACAGTCTGTTAGGAGGTACCATAGAGGTACACACAAAAACAACATGGAAAGAAGAGAACTACAGTTGTTGGTGATGGAGAGAAACTGCTTCTTATTGGAAGAACCATATCAATAGTTTACTGGAGGAAGTGATGTTTGCCTTGGATCTCAAAAGATGGGTAGACTCAACATGTGAAGAAATGTATTCCAACCTACACACCACTGCCTGATTAATTTCCCTAAGACAATTCTGATAATGTCAAACCTTTATTCAGAATTTTCAAGATCTCTCAATTATTTTCAAGATAAAGTCCCAAGTTTTTGTCTTTCCTTCAAAGTCCCCCTTGCCACGTGCCCAACCTATCTTTACAAACCTATTTCCCACAAAGTGTCCTCTTGAATCTCATAATTCGGGCAGACTAAGATTCTTAACACTTCTGGTGCATACCTCATGCTCTCGCACCTCACTTGCTATTCCCCCTATCTAGAATACCCTTGAACTAAAGGCAAAAATTTGGGACCTTATCCTAAAAATAACTCAGGGATATTGAGAATTATGAGTAGGAGAAATATTATCAGAACTGTGCTTTAGGAAGATTAGTGAAGCAGTGGCATGTAGAATGAATTAGAAAAGGGGGTTCCTGGTGCTAAGGAGCCCATATGCCACCATTCTTGTGTTGTACTCATCTGGGAGGCACAAGCGCACAGATTGCCCATTTAGAGTGATGAAGAAACCTGAATGATTGTTGATTGTGTAGGGATTTTGGATATGAATGTTGTGAAAAGCTCAGCATAATATTAACACAACAGAAACAGATGTATCAAAATAGTATTCACTATCTTGGCTTCTCTACATTGGTGCTCCCACTGCAGCTAGAAGTGAAACTCTCCTAGTGCCCATCAGAATGCCAAATGTCCTGATGTGTACAGTATACACAATTTCAGAGCTTCAGTTCAATGCCAAGTAGCTAAGAGAAAAGCTGAATATGAGTTGAGGTGTCATCTTTTTGCCTACAGACTATTACTTCTAAATGGGTATGAGCCCAGACCAATTTTAAAATGATTATTTCTCTGAGCAACAGAAAATTCTTCCTCAGTTTTGAAAAGTATTTTTCCAGAGTGTTTATAGAATTGATTTGGAAATTTTTCTAATAAAACCCTGCATAACAGCATTGTATTTTAAAAAAACATGTGAAGTCCAAATCTTACCATATGTCAGATTTCTAGTGCCTCTACACGATGTCTCAAAGTAGGTAATTCAAGAGATCAGTTCCTACAGTTTCTTGTGGGTACAATTGATTCTCTGTGCTGAAATTGTTTCTTTCCCAGTCTCAGAACTGTGGTATGCTTCCTTACCTTAACCTTTGGAAATGGACTGCTTATAAAACATTTGCTAAGGGACATGCATCATCATTAAAAAAAATAGAGCTTTACCTCCATAGGTATGTTTCTGGGAAAAGTGAACATAAATCAAATTTTTGTAAGTCAAATCATATTTTAAACGTCTCAAGGGAACTCATTATTTAATAAAATAGCATGGAGAGAATAATCACATTGTGATGTGGCTTTTCATGAAGCAGGGCACACCTGTATCACACTCTGTCATGGCTGTGGGCTTCACTCTATAGCTGAGTTTGAGGGTAGCCAGGTCTGCCTTGGACTCAAGTCAAGGGAATTAAGTTACTGAGTACTGAGGATCTTGTTACAAGGCAGTCTCCTCTATAAGCTGTGTCAGCACGAGTCCTATAGTTAGTGCTTTATAAAGATGTGGAAAATCTGCTATATCTATAAATTTTAAATACATTAGACAAATTAATTTGCTTTGATGATGTCTATATTTTCTTATGTCAGCCATAATTATTTGTTTGACTAAAGAATTTTTAAGTACCGCATATGTAAATTTCACAATCTTTTATTTCCCGTCAGGGATCTAGACTCAATCAATGGGTTCATGTATTTTGATAGTAAGGATAACAACTAGATTCATGAAAATCAAAATTTAAAAACACTCAACAAACAAACAAAAAACCCTCTAAATAAAATGTTTTTAAAAAATAAAGAGCGCTTACTAATCCCATTAAAAACCACTTTCTCTTTGAATTGTCTGTGTGGCTTGCATCTTATGGGAGAGAATATGGTAAAACAGATACATTAGATATCTTCGAATTATGACTTTGTATGTATTGTCCAGCAAGATTTGCAATCAGGTGGTCAGGGGAGGAGTGGTGTCTCCATCAGTGGGTTTTGGTGGCCCGCATCATATGGCTCAGAATCTGTATCCTGAGAGATGGTCAATACACTGTATGGGAGGAGCTGAGTACAACCCTGATTCACACTGACAGTAGGAACAGGTACACAAGAATCCCTTGAAAATATGTAGCTAAAATTCAATCACGTACACACACATTGGTGCCCATTCAAACTGCGATGTTAAGATCTAGTTGCCCCAGCCAATTTTATATACACCAAATGCTCAGTCTTTGAGTGTTTGAGGGGAAAATTTGCTGAGTAAAGAAAAAGTATCTCATTATAGATAGGAATGGAAAGGGCAGTGTCCAAGGCCCCTGACCAACACACACACACACACACACACACACACACAGTAAGTCTTATCATTATGTCGATTACAGAATGTCAGAACTTAGAAGCCTAAATAGCTTCATTTGTCAAATTTCTGCTATGCAGCAGACACTACATAGTAGACCCTGCTTACATGGTCTTAATCCTCACAATAACTCCGTAAAATATATACAATTATTCCCATCACACAGAGGAGAAAATGGGGACTCAGAGACATCCAGCAACTCGTCTAAGGTTACACAGCTGGTAAAAAGCAGAACTGAGATTTGAATGTCCAAAGGTTTGGCTCTTATAAAGTCTTTCAACTTTATCTTGCTGTTCCAGAGTTTGTCTATTGTAAAATGGCTCTGAAATCTGAATACTGCTATCTTTTCCTAACACTGGCAACCAAGGCTTCCAAAAGAGTTTCAGAATCTTTGATGGCATTTGTCTTTTTTTTTTTTGCAGACCCCAAAATAGGCTCACATAACAGAATATACAAAATCTAGCTTTTAATTCTTAAAGATCTCAACTTTGAGCTACTGACCATTTAGAATGCTGACAGCTTCCAAGCTCCAGAATCAACCATCTGAGTAATAAAACTAGAATATGTAGATGTCACAAAGAATTCTTCCTATCCAAGACTAAGAACCTCTTCCTAGAGCATTTTATGGAGGAGAAAAGTAGAACTTAAGTATTCATACGAAAAGTTTTAAATTTGATTGTGTTCTAGGTTCAGTATAACAGGCGTGTGATTGAGTTCAAGAACCTTCCAGAGAGAGACAACACCATACTAAGTACTTAGTGATGTAAAGCATTGCGCTAGTCTATGGGAAGAGGGGTTAGGAATGTGAAAAAGAGGTAACAGTTACTTTAGCATTATCATTCACAAAGCAGTTTTAGACATTAATCCCATGAGGGAAGGCATGACTATTTCCCTGATGCATTGAGAAAAAAAAAAAGCTTAGAGAAAGTAAGGCATGGACTCCTTCAAGAAGCCAATAGCTGAAAGGGGAAGGAAGATGTGGAAACAAAGAACTCTAATGTAAGGAGGGAGAGAGAAATGTCAGAGACTTGACAAGAGACTGGGGTGGGGGTGAGAAGGAAGTGGAGAGGTGTGTCATTCTGGGTGATGACCAGAATCCTGGGAAAGCCTCACCGGTGGTCTTGAGTCCAGGAGTCAATTGATGAAGAGGGCAAGAGTTTCTGGGATGGAGCAGAGGAGTTGTAGCTTTGAAGAGATTGGTTCATTGACTCCATGCTCTCCCATGACCAAGGCAGGCAGCAGGTTGGGTCATGGAGGTGTCCTGATCTAAAACAGAAGATAGAAAAACGGCCAGGCACCTTCTACAGCAGGCTTTTCAAACTTCGACGTTCAAGTTAAGCTCTTGCTAAAATCCCAGTTTTGATTTACTAGGTCTGGACTTGGACCTGAGATTCTGTGTTTCTAATAAAGTCTAGGTAACGCTCGATGCTGCTGATCCGTGGGCCACACTTACGGTCGCACCCAGTTCCCCTAGGAGCGTTAGAAGAGCAGATTGCTTGGGTCTCCCTGCAGACTGACTTAATCAGAATTCGCATTTCAACAAGATCCCCAAGGGGTTCATATGTACATTTAATTTTGAGTATCACTTTTCTAGGTTCTTCTTTGATCAGTAGAAGGGACTCAAGGGGGTCCAAACCTTCCCGGGCATTGCATACCAGCAGTCTGGTTTCTCTCCGGAGTTCCCACGGGCAGAGATTTGTGCCCCGTGGAGCTGGTCCTCTTGATCTTAAACCAGTAGCGACTCCGGGAGTTGATCGCCTCATAATCCTGGTGGCTGGGTTCCTTTCCACCCCAACCCGCGCTTCCCCGGGGCGCTCCAGCTGTTTCCCACCCCCACGCCCAGGCAGCTACTGTGCACAGCTGGAGCCCTAGGCAGCGGGCGCACCCGGAGCTGCGGCGGCCGGGGAAGCCAGGCGGGGGCGCCGCAGACTAGGCTGTGCGGGAAGAGACTGTTCTGAGTCGCAGAGGGCGGCCGGAGCGACCCGCGGGGGAGCGCGAGCTCCGCATCTGGTGCCAACCTGCGCGGCCCTGGCGCGGCCCCACATTCCCACACCGCGGGAGCGGCGGCTCGCTACCTGGGAGGCGGCGCGCATCACCCCAACCTGTGTTTCATAAACCCGTCGGGAAATGGTTCCCAGCCTCCAGGGCCAATAATCAGGCCGACCTTCTCTCGGAAGAACGGCTGATTATAATCCCCGAGCTGGGCGAGGGCCTCGGGGACCTAGATTTAAGTCGACTATATAATATCATTATCATTATTATTATTAAAAGCCAGTCACCCCGCCCCACCTTCCCTCATATGCACGTCTGAAGTTGGGGGTGGGGGCTGTGGAACGACCAGAGGGTTGCAGCAGGATTGTAAAACCTAACGATTTGCTAAGAAATCGGGGCCGAAAAACGCAATTTACAAAACGGCGAGTTTTACAAGGTAGAGAAGGTAACTGGGCAGAAAACGCACAGCCGCCGAACCCTCGCCGCGCGTGCTCGCAGGAGCGGGCTTGGCCGCGAGCGCGCCTCTCCCCAGACGCGCCGCTGGGGCCGCGCGACGATTTCGCAGGAAGAGGAGGCTGCCTTGGAGCCTCGGACCCCGGCGTCGGCGCATCTCCGAGAGGGCCACCAACAACGCCCTGAGCCCCCTGGCTCCGCCGGCGCCCCTTCCCCGGCTGGTCGCCGAAGTCTCACTCTCCCTGCCCCTCGCCCGCTTCAGCCTGGCTCTCTGTCCTCGCCGGCGTTCGAAGCCCGCATTTCACCGCGAGCCTCCCTTTCGGGACAGAGCTCAGCGGACAATTTAAAGTTAACACCTTCACGCAGCCACTGCTGCGGGGATGTGCGCATTTTCCCCTGCGTCTGTGTACGCGTGTGTGTGTCTTCGAGAATGTCAGACTAAACGGACACTCTTAACATTTATTAGAGCCTACGTGTCCTGTCTCGAGGCTTATCGGGTTCGTCCAAACTTGTGTGTGTGTGTGTGTGTGTGCGTGCGTGCGTGTGTGTGTGTGTGTACGCGCGTGCGCGCGTGTCTCCACCCTCCACTCGCCTCCCCACCCCCGCCCGTGCAGGGCGAAGTAGTCCTATATAGCGATGATAAATATCCCTGTTGATCACTTGATTGATTACCTCCCTGAAAGGTCACGCGGGCTCGCAGTAATTTCCTTTTGCCTAAGGCTCCCTTTTCACTTTTACTCCCGCACGACAGCTCCGAGTACACGGGATCTTTATTTTTTATTTTAACCCCTAAATGCAACCCCTCCCGAAAACAATGCAGACAAGAAAAATCGAATAAAATCAACTCGAGACCTTTTAGCTCACTCTCAGTCGCCTTCCCCATCTCGCTCCTTTCTTTCTTCTGCCCCCCGCCACTCCTACTGCGACCCCCTCTCCCCAACTCGAATGTATTCTAGACACTATTTAATAGATGAGTGTCTTGCAAGTAAACTCAGGCGTCCCTTGGGTCTGCATTTCATGTCTGTGACTCTCTCTTTCTCCCGTGGACTAAAAATTCGGATTTAAACCACTAGACAAGCTATTAATTTAGCTAGACTACCCAGGGTCCTGAACCCAATTAATTTCTAATAATTATAGCCCAAGGGGGCTAGATAGATCTCCCTGCCTCTTTCTTTTATTGCCACTCCACGCCACCGAGGTCAGCGTATAATAATAAAGTGTATATTTTGAAAGCGATCTCCAGAACAGTGAGTTATTGCAATGAATGAAAATTGTTTCCATTTTGGCTAATTGAGCCCGTGGCCGAAAGCTAGAGCTCTGAGACTAAATAAAGAGGACTGTTTCCTTTCAACATGAAGAAACCCCTGCCTAGCTCTGGTCACCCAGCGAGAGTTTAATTTCTTAACAGCCAACCTGAAACCAGCGTTGGGTAAACAGTATTAATAATTGCATTACAATGATTAAATTAATCTTGCTGGTAGCCAGGAGAATATAGGTTGAATAGCAAGATGTAAAGTTCACTGCACAAAGACAATAGGCCAAGAAATACCTCCATAAAGAATTCAAACTTTCTTCCAAAGACACCGTGGGGCTGGTTCAATTATAATTCGAGGAAAGGAAAAGTTCCTGTTGCATGCAATGTATTAAAAATCAGTTCTTTGCCTTTTTAAGCATTTATTAAAGAAACATAGTTGGAGAAAGGGTATACTTCTCTTGTTGTCTTCCATGACCCTTCTCCCTTTCAACTCCCATCTTGATCTCTCCACTTCTCAAAAAAATTCCAAAAAAATTTAAAAAGCCAACAAAACCCCCGAAACAAAATATGACAGTAATAAAACAAGCAAATCCAGACAGCCCGTAAGCTCATCGACTTTCCAAGGAGGCACTGTTTCCAGGATGCTCGCTTCCGTTGGAGAAAACGCAAAAAACGTTGGTACCCATGCCCTTCGAGGAAACGAATTTCAGGAGGAGAGGGGGAGGTGGGTGGTAGGGAATCGGGCAGCGAGGGCAGCTCCGCCAACTTGTTGGAGGCCTCTTTTCTCTTGGGTGAGCGACAGCTTGGGCGTCCCGTCCGAGAGTTTTGGGAATCCGAGGGGCCGCTGAACAGAAAATCACCTGCTCAGGTCTCACGGCTGAGACTTGGGACAGGTGGAACTGACGGGGTTCGTGTACTTGGAAGTGGGAACCCGCCCAGGTCCGCACGCAGGGGCCGTGGCGCTGCAGGCGGCGAGCGCAGTCCGCAGCTGCTGGGCGTTTGCTCCATCAGGTTAAACACACTTGAACTACCAACTTAGCTTTTTTATTAACATTCACCTAGCGCAGAAAGCAAATGAGAGAGAGGGAGGAGGGAAAGAAAGAGAGAGAGAGAAAAAGAAACCCAGCTTTCAGGTTTGAAAATAGAAGTGATGATATTCTGAATACTTCGCTAAAAAAAAAAAACAGTAGAAAGAGTGATGCCTTGTCTATTCACAATGCTTTGGCCCCAGGGCACAGAGGAGTTTGTGTTTATTATTTCAGTTGGAAGAGGTTGGATTTGCTCGTGTTCCGAAACTCTTGGAAAGACCAGGCATTCGCAGTGGCGGCTGCGACCCCAGGGACTTTAAAAACCAGAAGGGGAGAGTGCTTCGGCGGGGCTTCACCCTCGCACTCTTCGCTCTCTAGAAAAGTTTTAAAAGACAGGAGCTTTAAGTTTGGGGACTCCGATTTTACTTTCCTGAATCTTTCATAGCCGACCCAATTCCCTTCACAGCCCCCAGCCCACCCCTGGCCCGCCACGTGGTTTGTAATTTCTCAGCAGAAGCAATCACCGCAGCTTCACATGTGGGGCTTCTATTTAATCCCGGGGTTGGTTCCATGGTACCTTCGTTTCTTAGAAAATTCTCTGGCACTCCTCTTAACCTCCTGTCCTCAAGTGGACCAGTATATAGAACCCCCTGGGGATAAGATGAAAAGAATTAATGAGAGCCGCAGAGGGAAGGAGAGTAATTCCTTTTATTATTTTTTTAAGCTTCCCGGGCCGAGAAGGTGAAATGCATAGTCCCAGGCAGAGCCTCCTACTGTTCTGGGAGCTCTTCCTCCCTCTGGGGTCTCTTCTTTCCTAGCGGACAAGGCCCTCGAGGTTTCCACAGTCGGGAGGGGTCTTGTCCTCTAGTGCAGCCTATCCGTCCTCTGGCCTGGGTGAGGGTCCTCAGGGAGTCCTTAAACTGATCAGAAGCAGCTTCTCTCAACATCTTGCCAGCCAGCCTAGTGTTTCTCTCCCTAGAGACTCTATTACCTTTCTAAAGGTTCTCAATCCCCCACTTCTCTTTTTTCCTTTGGGGACTTACTGGTCAGAAGAAAGGCACGACTCCACCTAAACCCAGGGGAGCCTGTGAACTCACATTCAAAAACCTCTGGGTAGCCACACTCAGAATGTTGAAGTGCTGGTGATTTTGCACCCACCTCCGCTGTGTATGAGCACACTGTACACTCTGGATGTACAGACCAACAGGAATTGTATTTGGACTGGCAAAAAAAGCAAAAAACAAAAACAAACAAACAAAAAACAAACAAAAAAACCAAACCCACCTGCCTCTTCAGTCTGGAGGGGATGACTTGTGTCCATATGGTGCTTATCAGAACCTTCTCTTTTGGAAGTTGTTTTACTCCTGTTCTGTGCAATTCCTTCCTTTGCTCCCTTTCTTTTCCTCACATTTCAACATTACACATCTGTCTCTCTTGGGACCTGTACTTAGTTCTCTAGGGACCCGTATCTTACATCCACATGCTCCCAGAATTACACAGCTCTGGAGAAAGACATGGTGGGCATCCTTAGCCAGGGTGATACTTTGAATTTTTATTTCCTCAAACAGAGGTATTTTACAAGCCATTGGTGAATGCCCCTTAAGCTTGAACCTTGCTGTTTGCGCAGGACATTCTCAGTGATCTTCCCCCCCCTCCCCTGCCTTTGCCAAACTCGTGCCCAGGGCTTGCTTTTCTTTTCCTTTTCCTATAACTGGAATATCACGGATGTACTGTTGCAGCAAAGAGACTGAAAAGATTGTAATTTTCTTTTACAGTGTCTGGCAGGATTTGCAACAGATATTATTGGGGACATAAATAGCTCATGGAAGGTATTGAACAAAACTGTTTAATGCAAGGAGGTTGTACCAAGAGAAAATCCATATGTAGTTGAAATTGATTCATACCTTGAACATAGCTGGCCCCTTTAGGATTTCCCCATTTCTATGTGCCCACTTCATTGGTAAATCCTGTAATTAAAGCAAATCTCAACAATGTATTTTTCAAGGGGGGGGGGGAATTTCCCCCCACCTCCTCTTTCTTTCGACCCCAAAGGTTGTGGGTTTAAGCGAATGAGTGAAAATGGCTGGCTGGCTGAGCTGCAGCAACAGGAGATGGGGGCAGCCTTGGGGCAGGCCGGAAGGTGACAGCCGACCTCAGGGAAGCAGGAGGTCTTGGATGTTAAATGCCTGAGCCTGTCTGGACCTGGGAATCAAAGGTGATCATTACTACTTGGTGGGAACAGACCACTGAAATGTTCCAAGGGTAGCTTCAAGCATTGGTATTATACCTAACATCGAGAAAGAAAGCAGTTATTTATTCAGCTTTCCATTCTGAAAGCCCAAGCCGCAAGAGCTTCAGTAGCAGCAGGAGCGGCAGCAGATTTCCTGAAGTTCAGGATGATTCTTTCTCCTGGATCAGTTGTCAAAAGTCCCGTCCTTTTAGTTCTTTAGCATGGAAAAGATTTTAAAAGCCCCACTTCTTGCTTTCTCTGTGGATAGTATAGAAAATTTCCTGCAATTTATGGTGGGAAAAACAATAATAGTAACGATACAGGCTTATTGGTGATTCCAACAAGAAATCAATCCTTTGCCCTGGTCGTTTTATTCCGCCCCCCTCCCCCGCCCGCCTTATTTTGGGGCGAGGTGTCTGCTCCCCTCTGGCTCCCTGTGCTCGTTCCCCGCCCCCCGCCGCCCTCCCCGTGGCTCCCTTTCTCCGCCTCCTCAGCGATTGCCATCTGACAAGATCTCCAAATCAAAGTGATAAATCGCTCCAAACTTTTTTTGGCGGCGCTGAGATGTTGGAGGGGCGTCTAGCGCGCATGTGCGAAGGTGTCCGAACTGACAATGCTGGAGAGATAGCGAGTGTGGATTGAGAGAAAGAGAGAGAGGGAGGGAGAGAGAGTGAAAGAGGGAAAGACAGAGAGTGAGTGTGTTTAAGTGCGTGTGTGTGTGTGTGTGTGTGTGTGTGTGTGTGAGAGAGAGAGAGAGAGAGAGAGAGAGAGAGGAGCGAGGGAGGGAGCGAGAGGGAGAGCAAAAGAAGGAAAAGATCCAAGAAAAAAAAAACCCAACCACACACCAGCGGCTGCAGGACTGGGCACAGCATGAGATCCAAAGGCAGGGCAAGGAAACTGGCCACAAGTAGGTGCAATATCCCTTTTCTATTGGCTTTCCCCCTCCTCTGCCATCTTGCATATCTGTCTCCAGCGCTCCGGGAGGGAGCGCGCAGCTGCCTCTCGCGCCGGGGCCCGGGTGGCGGGCAGGCGCAGCGCAGCCCCAGCAACCTGCTGGTCCCAGCCTTCGCGCCCGGCCGCCCGCACTCTCGCTCTTGGTTTGGGCGCCAGAGGAGCCGGGGCAGCCCTTAGCCCCGCGCACGGACCAGCTGTGGCAACCCCGGGGTGGGGGTGGGGGTGGGGGCAGCCAAGACCCGGGTGGGAGGGAGAAGAGCGCGCGAGAGCAAGCGGGAAGGGGTGGGGTGGGGGGGGAGAGGAGATGAGAGAGTCTCCCCCTCCCCTCCCCTTCCCCCCAGGCGGAGGAGAGTTGCCTCTGGCCAACCAGCTAGCCCCGGGTATGGGAGGGGGAGCGGGGGATGGGGGAGGCGGGCTGGGGATGGGAGCGTTTTCGAGCCTGGGTTTGTTTCTGGGGTTTGGGGTGGGTGGCAGGCTCGGAGGGAGCCACAGTGGCGGCGGCGGCGGGCAGCCGTGGTGGAGTTGGGAAAAGTTGCAAGGCGGCCGCTGGAAGTTGCGCGGGCTGGCGGGCTGCGCCGAGCTGCGGTTGCGGTAGTGGGCGCTGTGCGCTCGGCGGTGCTCTCCGGCGTGCGCCGCGCCGCGGGACGACTGGGGTGGGAAGTGGGGGAGACGAGAGTGGGGGCTGTAGTCGCCGCGTGTGTGGTGGTAGTGAGGCACCGGCAGTGCAGAGCTACCGCCTCCGCGGAGCCGAGGGCAGGTGAGGAGAGAAGAGGTCCGGCGAGCGCCTGGACAGCGAGGAGGGCAGGGCGCATAGCCAGCGGCGACGGCCGCCGAGGAGAAGGGGGCCGAAAGGGCCTGCTCCCGCCTTCGAGCCCCAGACTGGCCGGGCGCCGAGTGACCCCCAGGGGGCGGGCTGCCGGGACCTTAGGCCGCGGAGAGAGCGCGGCAGAACCTCTCGCTCTATTTCTGGATGCGGCCCGGGTCTCGGGTCACTAACCCTCCCCGGCGCCCCCTGCCTGCCTGGCATGGAGCGGCCTTGGTCACGCGGGACTAGGGAGATTGGGTTCAGGGCAGGGGCGGCAGGGTCCCCATCCCCCACTCTTCTCACAGAAGTGTTGGGGGACTTCGCCTGGAATTGTCCGCGGAGCCGACACAGTCCGGAAAGGCAGAAGCCTCGATCCGGCGGGACTGTAGGCGTTAGGACTGTGTTTGTCCAGATGCTTCTACTGCAAGTGTAAGGGGACTAGGAGGTACCGAGACCCGGAGCAAACCCGAGCAGTCCAAAGCCCTCCTCGAGGTGTCAGCACGCGAGGCTGGAGCAGCCTCGGGAGGGGACAGGCCGCCGTTCGCTCTCCCACTTGCTGGAAACACACACACACACACACACACACACACACACACCCACCCACCCACCCACCCAAACGAATTGTTTTGCTTGTGGACCAGAGAAGAGAGAGTTGGGGGTGGGTAGGATGCTTCTCCCCAGTAAAACCCCCAATCCCCCCTCCCTTGCATATTAAAACCAAGTACGTCCCCACGCCTTCCAGCCTCCCAGGTCCCCACTGCAGCCTCGCGGAAGGCGGCAGCACCTCTGCCGGCTGGGTTTCTTTGGCAGTGGGAGTCCGAGGTCTAGCCCAGAGAGATGGTGTCATCGCAGGCTCCTTTCCAGTGCTTCGTCCAGTCCTCACTCAAGCACTCCTTCACTTCCCAGTACGTTTCCTTTTGCCCCCGTCTCAGGGATCAACCTAAATACAGGGTTCTTGGGCCATCAGTACATCTGTTTCTCTTTTGGATATTGTTCATTTCACTTAGTTGCGACACTGTCAAAGGGCGCCAGTAGAAGACCTTTTTCTTTCTTTCTTTCTTTCTTTCTCTCTCTCTTTCTTTTTTTTTTTTTTTCTGTTTTCTTTTAAATAAGACCGACGTCTTTATTTTCATCTGAGGAGGAATTAAATGTACATATGCTTGGAGGCCTGGGGGCTTCAATTCCGGCTAAAGATTTGGGGTGTGTGTGTGTGTGTGTGTGTGTGTGTGTGTGTGTGTGGTTGGAGGGTAGGCGGATGAGAACGGTGTGGGGTGGGGGGCGGGAAGCGTGGAGAGCCTATTTCAACCATGCCTAAATTGTGAAATGAAAGCCGAATGCTTTGTGCCTCATTGCCCGGTATCCGCCGAAGTGAAAGCAGAACACAAAACCCTTCGAATTTTGTTGAGGAACTTTTTCAACTCTATTAATTGCCAAGCTATACGCCACCCTATTAAAATATTCCCGCACGCACAGCCGGCTCAACATCCAGAAACCAAACCTGGTTTTCCGATCTGATGATACTTGTCATTCATTCAGTGGGAGACCCATTCTTTTTGTCTCTAACGTCTCCAAGGATGCCGCTGCCGCTTTCTGGTAACTGGATAGGAACTCTCACCAACTTTCCTCGCTGAGCCTCGGGTTCTCGCTCGCGCTGCTCCAGCTGTTGCCACTGGGCAGCCTTTCTCAGGCAGAAGCATCAGTCACAATCTGGGTAATAAAGGAAATCACGTAAAAAGTAGGGATTTTTTGTATTTTAAAGCGCTATTTCCTTCCCCCGCCGTAGTGCGTGAGTTTCCTTGAGTGTGGCGGAGATAGTCAGTGACCCCTTGCCGTGCAGTCCAGCGAAAACTTCGCCGCTCTCTCTGCACCGGTCTTTCTTTCTTTCTTTCTTTCTTTCTTCTTTTTTTTCTGGGTTAGAAAGAGACAGTGTGACCAGCATAGTTTAAAAAGCATACCTACATTTTTTTTTTTTTAATGCAATGTCAACATTGCAATGGAAACAGATCACATAGGAACAGTAGTTTTCTGGATTTCTTGTATTCTTTTTGTCTTTTGTAAATGTCTCTGGTGGCCAAGTCCTGTCCCGATCTTGGCTACAGTACAGGATCCCATGGACCCTGAAAGTACCCACTGAAGTTAAGCCCAAATGAATGCACAACCCATGTTCCAACTTATAGGGCTTGTTTTTTCTCTTTTCTTTCTTTCTTTTTTTTACACAATAGTTGAAACCAATAAATTCGTTGCAAATCATTTGGGAGGGATAAACCGTTCGATTAAAAATAAAAAGAAGGGAAAAGCAAGAAGATTGACAGTCATAAAAGCCCTTGGCTTTTATTCCCATCTTTAAGAAAAGAAAACTAAAAGCCAAGCGAGCGCTGGCAGCTCCGGGAGGCTTCCCAGCGCTTTTTGGGGGGCAGCAGCTAGGATAGCACCTGGGCGGTGCCAGGATTGCCAGTTGCAACTTTTTTCTCCTGGTGATGGGAAAGAAGTCAGGTTGGGTTTGCCCAGCCTGTCTACAGCCAAAACACGGAAGCAACCCCCACCCCACTTCCCTAAAGTGACACCGGGCAGGGTTTCAATCACAGCACTGAAGGAGTTGCAACGTGTAACCCCCCTTAGCTACCGGCCCCCCAGAAGTCTCGTAAAGACCCAGAAGGCGATGAGATTAGCAAGACCCCGGAGAGGGGGCACTTGTTACTTGAACACTTGATCTTTGTCTCAAAAGAGGCTCTTAAATAGGTAAGGAAGATGACGACCCTCCCTCACGTGCTTAAACTCCTCACCTTAGCAGCCCAGTACCTAAGATAACAAAGGAAATGTGCACCCAGTTTCCAGCCTGCATTTCCCGTATGCCCACCCATTGGTGTTTTTCCTCCATAGTTAAAAAAGAAAAGATTGAAATACAGGGATTTGTTTAAAAAAACACATTTTACTTGTTTATTTCAGACTGCTTTTGAGGAGGAAAAACGCTCACCCATCGGAGGCTGAGGCCCCTTCTAGGAAGGCGGTTTATTTGCCATTACTTGACCAATACCCTGGCTTAGGGCTTCTTTATTGCATTTGGCATTTGGAGCGCACTATTCCTGCAGCATTTCGATGTGTTTCGCCCAAAAAAAAAAAAAATCTATGTTTAGGAGGAGGTTAATAACGCTTTTCATTCCCGCCCCCCATCCTAAACACTGTGGAAGGGTACGGTTCATTAGCTGCAGAGGCAGGAAGGCTGGAAAGAAAGGCTCCTTTTTCAGGTTTTTATTTGTAGGGGCTGAGAAGTCGCAGGTCTTGGCGACGATGTGCATGTGAGTGTGTGCATAAGTGTGCGTGAGTGTGAGCGAGTCCTTGGGGGGTGGCCCAGTTCACAGGTTTTCTGAGCGGAGGCCTCTTTCTACGACCCGGGGCCAGGCCTCCTCTGCCGACAGACATTCAACATGTAGGTCGCTTATCGAATAGAAATTAACGCGTCATCCTAAGAAATTTTTGCTTCCTTCTTCTCTTTTATAAAGTTGAAGGCAGTAACTCTGTAAGCAGTTTCCCTTTAAATATCTTGTTGTTTGGAAGTTTGTTTTATTTCATTTTTGGAACTTGGGGCCAGGTTATCGCTGCAGACGTGACCTGGGGCAGGGAGTACGAGGTTGGGGACCCCCCAGGGCAAGAAGGGCAAAGGAAGGCAAGAGAGAGGCGACTTGTTACCCTCGGCACGTCTAGCTCGGTCTCCTCTCTCTGTTTCGCCTCTGCTGGAAGCGGGCCCTGAAGTGGAGAAACTTGACTTGTCACCTTCTGGCCGATGGCTCTCACCCCTGTTCCTGAGGAACTCAGCTCCTAGAAGAGCCCTAGTTCCAAGAGCTCAGTACAGCCTCCCACCCCTCATCTCAAACCTGTCACAGGCAGTGGAAGTGGGCTCTCTTGAGAAGTGGGGAGTGGAACTGGGGAGGCCCTAGTAGGAGCTTGGTTGCGGCCACCCCCTCGGACCCCCACACGTCCCACCCCAGCTGCTCAGCTCCTGGCTGTCGAGCTTAGGCCAGATCTTCCCTCTCCAGCCTCAGAGGTGCTGCATGCCTGGTGCCCTGCTTCTCATAGAGCACGATTTGCACTGACGGTGTACACACACACACACACACACATGCACCTCTCTCTCTCCCGCAGACACACAGGCTCACACATCCCGGGTTAGGGAACACTCAAGTGAGGAGGGCAGGCACACCTTCATTCACTCACCAGGACAGGGGGAGAGAGGGGCTGGGGGAGCCTAGGCAGGGAGACTGGGGAGACAACGGGAGCAGGATAATAATGCCGGGCACATTTTTCTGAAGTGGTGGTTAACCCTTCCTTGGCTGGAAGCCTCTGCTTCAGGCACTTTCTAAAAAGGTCTGTGGGGTCTGCTTTTCTTTTCATCTGGGCAGCCCAGGATGAATCATTAGTTCCCTCCCTACCTTATTTGCCATGGTCCTTTTTCTAAAATTAGATTTCCCCCTTCCCACTCTTCTGGCCTTCTGAGTTTACCAGAGAATTCTCAAGGAAATTGGCTGTGTAGTGAGAACAAGTGTGAGGAAGAGGCTAAAAAAGGAGACAAACAAATGTAGCAGAAAACAAGAGAGAAAGAAAGGAAGACAGAAGCAGCGTGTCTCTTCTTCCAGATCCCCTGTTTGCACACAGATTGGTATTATATTTTTTCCCCAGTAAATGAAAAAGTATAATCCTTGTTAATTATCCTTGCTTACATGCCCTACAAGAAACTTCAGAGATGTTTCCACATAAGGAAGAAATTGTTTACAAAACTCTTTCAAAAGTGTGACATATCGCTCTAGTTCAGCACTAAAAAGCTAAACACACTTGCCCTCCTTTGAAGTGCCTTGGCTAGGGCAGCGAATTCGAGTGCGGTTCAGATATTGCTGTGGGTATAACTAATGGCCTCTACCTATTTAGCTCAAGTGGGAGGAGAGAAAGGCCTGAATTCCTTGTCCAATGGGTCCCTCTGGAGACTGGGTTCTGGCTCCTGGCCAGTTCTGTACAATGTCAACATTGAATATTTGAATTCCCAGACTCTATTTAACAAGTTTCTAAATAAATAAACTCATTGTGTGTCTGTGTTTAAAATTATTTCACCTCTTTCATAAAAGCTATAGCATCTTATTACATTGGGCTCACAAGTTGATTTTTTAAAAAAATAAACAAACAAACAGAGCTTAAGGCATGTTAGTAGGCAGACCTTCACCATATGTATGTTTTGTAAAGACATTCTCTCCCTTGTGGCTGGGTAGGCGCTATTTCGATGGATCTTGGGCTGTTCTGTGTGCTGTGATAGCGAATTATAGTAAAAAGCCAAGCTAAATTCAGAAAGTCAGTGAAATATTAATCACATGAAAAGGGAGGCCTGAATGTGTAACTGTAGTGTCTTTAGATATTTGATAATTTTGTCTGCTGGGTCCAATAGGGGATGTGTCCTAAATGGGTATCTGTAGACTCGCCAGTCTGCAGGTATGGGTAGGTCTAGAGCTCTGCCCAGATGATGTTTTGTATCCAGGCATTTTTTCTTTATGCATGTTTGTCTGTAAGTTGGAAAGGGTAGATACACAAATGCTATCCTCATATTTCAGTTTGATTTTGAAAAGGACTACATGAATTCTATATTTTTACTAATCTCTTAGCATTTGAACATCCACAGCATTTTAACGAGGGTAGGAACATACTTGTTCTAAGGAGTACATACTTAATAATAACAATAAAAAAAAAAAAGGCAAGTTCTAGTCCTCTTGGAAGTGTGGACCCCATCTGGAGTTGTTAGGAAAGAAAGTGGAATTCACTGTAATTTATGTGTATAAAGTACAACATTATTAAAAAGAATGGGATTTGAAAGGGCACATAGCAAAACCCATAACAGTTAGCTGGTAACATGGAGAGCTCAAAGCCAAGAAAAAAATACCACCAACCCGTGCAAACCCTAAAATAGATTACAATGACCTCAGCCATTTTCATTTTCAAAAATAATAGCCATGATTAAAATGGGGGGAGTGTTTTACTTGGAACTATACTCTTCTGCATTATTATAAAAGCTGTTTTGTGGTTAAGGAACTGTTTCATTATAGAAAAAAAAGCAAGTGAATTTTTAATCAAATGCCTGACTCTTCAAAAGCTCTTATTCTTGAATGACTTTTTATTTTAATTTTAGTTGTTATTCTTATTCATTAACAAACATGCTTTTGGCTTGTATATTCAGCCAAATCCTTGACTACTAACTTTTATGACAAATCTGAGAAGAAATGTTATTTAGAAGAGATTTTGCTAATCCCCTTAGTAAATACCTGCCTAGAGGTCATTGACTATATATAACAGGAGGAACCAAGGCTTTCTTAACCTCATTCAAGAATTTGCCTAAAGGAATTAATTTTGCACATTAGAGTTGTTCAGATTATGACATTTGTGAAAGTCCTTGAATATAGCCCTTGGTCGGCTTCAGAGATGGACAGGCTTCTGGCACAAATATCAGTGCGATCTCTCCATGTACAGGGACAAGCCCCATTTTCTTCTTTCTGGAACTTTGCAATCAGGCTCCTTAGAATTTGAATCTGGGTGTGGTCCCTTACTGAAGAGCCAGGTCATCTTCAAGTGCCTCTGAAATGTACCTTTCTTTGTAAAGTGGGAGTAATAATACCGCCCATCTTGGGCTGCTGTGAGGGATGATGTATGCAAAGTACTTAGGTCAAAAGCCATCCCCTAACAAATTTTTCATTTTCTTTTTTTTTTTTTAAAGATTTTATTTATTTATTTGACAGAGAGAAATCACAAGAGAGGCAGGCAGAGAGAGAGGAAGGGAAGCAGGCTCTCCGCTGAGCAGAGAGCCCGATGTGGGACTTGATCCCAGGATCCTGAGATCATGACCTGAGCTGAAGGCAGCGGCTTAACCCACTGAGCCACCCAGGCGCCCCAAATTTTTCATTTTCCTTCCAATATATCATTTAAATTTTCTGAAGAGGAATTTTTTAGACATATTTCCCTCCACTCTATTTTTTTATAGTCTCATTTTTAGAAGCATTTGCATGTATATAGTAAGCATTTTGTCTCTCTTCTCAATAAATCATGCCCTGAGGATAAAGTTGGGCACATTAAAGCTGTATACTAAGCCAAAATAGGCAGTAAATTTATTCTGAAAACTGGAGAATCTTTCTTCCTGGGGAGGGGATTGCTGGGCAAATAAAGTGGTTGAAATTTTAACCTTGCTTCACTGATTGTGTCATTGTATGCACACAGCCTAAATTTAGTTGTGCATACTCTCCCATTGTCATTAGACCGTAATCCCTGTGGATGAACATTTCATTTTTTTTTTAAGATTTTTAAAATTTATTTGACAGACAGAGATCACAAGTAGTCAGAGAGGCAGGCAGAGAGAGAGAGAGAGGAAACAGGCTCCCGCTGAGCAGAGAGCCCAATGTGGGGGCTCCATCCCAGGACCCTCGGATCATGACCCAAGCCGAAGGCAGAGGCTTTAACCCACTGAGCCACCCAGGCACTCCTGAACATTTCATTTATAATGGAATGAGTCTTTAAAAAATTTAATGGTATTAAAAAAAGATTTTATTTCTTTATCTGAGAGAGAGAGTGCATATGCAGGAGCAAGGTGAGGGGCAGAGAAAGGGAAAGAGAATCTCAAACAAGCTACAAGCCAAGTGTGGAGCCAGAAAAGGGCTTGATCCCACAACCCTGAGATCATGACCTGAGTTGAAACCAAGAGTCAGACCCTCAACCGACTGAGCCACCCTGGCGCCCCAGTGGAATGAGTTTTCTAAGTCACTTTACCATCCTAGCTGAGTTACTCTTCTCTAAATCACAAGAATGGACTAGAGCAGAGCTTGTAAACTCAAATGCCTATAGGATATGGCAGGCAAGATAAACGAATGAAGCAAAGTGGGTATAAGCACTAAACCATCTCCTATTTTGTTTATATTTTTGACACCCAGCCTTGTATTCTAGAACAAGAAGGAGTGGTGGGGGACTGAGTTCAAGCCCTCTCTAAAGGAGGCAGCTGCTGCTCAGTTCTAGCTCGCTCCTGCCATTTGGATAAGGCGGCGCAGTTCTGCTAGATCTCCAGTTTTTAAGAGAAGACTCATTATCTGGATTATTATTTAAATTTTCTCTACTTTAAAGTGTTGACTAGGTTCAAGAAAAAATCATCAATAAGCAACATTTTGCAGGCCCAATGAAACACCTCTGTCTGTTCATGGTCAGCTCTGTATAGTTCATGGGCCCTGGGTTTGCAACGTCTGGATTAGAGGACTTCCAAGGGTCCTTCAAAGTTCCAACATTTTACGATATCCACAAGGCTTCCTGAATATTATCTTGTGTTTTTAAGATCTTTATCTTCCTCCTCCAACCCAAAGTTAGTGTGTGTGTGTGTGTGTGTGTGTGTGTGTGTGTGTATGTTTTGATAGGTGGAAGTACTTATTACAGAATCTGATATCTGGCCATTTATCTGGAAAAAAAGTCTTTCACGGCCATGTTGTGTCTTTCTTTCCCTCCATGCCGCTTTATCATTAATTGGCTTAAGAAAATAAACTGAAGCACTCACTACTCCTCTGCTAGCCACTGGCCACCGTTCTTTCTTATTTCTCACTCAACCCAATTCTCTGATTTGTGGGCTGGGGGTTGGGCAGTAAATCATTAGGAGATAGTTTTCTGTGGTTTTCCACAGTGGGAGAAGTAATTTGGCTACTGTGGGAGGAAAAGTTCATCCTTGCCCCATAGCAGGGTCCAGATGTCCCAGCCTGCGCATGCGTAACTGAAAAACCCAACCGATTTTTAAGACATGAGCCTCAGATGAAAAAATTAGTTTTTTTTTTAAAAGATTTTATTTATTATTTATTTATTTGTCAGAGAGGGGGGAGAAAGAAGTAGGAAGAGAGGCAGGTAGACTCTCACTAAGCAGGAAACCCAATGTGGGACTTGATTCCAGGACCCTGAGATCATAACCTGAGCCAAATGCAGAGGCTTAACACACAGAGCCACCCAGGTGCCCTGAAGAAATTAGTTTTCAAGGGATGACTGTATTATTTGACAAGAGAGGCTCTCCTTGCAGGAAGGTTTGTATATATTCAGGGAATATTTGAAAGTTAACACACATTATTCTCTTTATTATCCTGGGTCACATTTCCAGCAGAAGTGGTAGGTTAATAATAGGTAAAATTAAGCCCTGAGGACAAATTAGTCCTCACTAATTAGATAGGGTGATAGAATACCAATGCAGGGGATTCTCCTAGTTAAGTTTAGGCTGAACACTATATACTAGGTAAATTAGTACTCTAGTCAAGGAACTGGTCAACAAATACTTGTTACTCTCAGTTAACATTGTGGGAAAAATCATCATATAATGCAGTGTTTGCACAGGAATCTCTAGAGTAGTGATAAGCCATGCCTATAGGCATTATCGCTGGATTATCAGATAACATAGCTCCCATTTTTACACCTGACACTGAAACCTAAATTTCTTAGCCTGGTTTAGGAGGGCCTCCCCACTCTTGAGTCAGAAGAATGTGGTAATTCTGAGCCCAAGTTCTGACGAATATGGACCTGAGTGGGACTCCTGACTCCACCGTTTACTAGGTGGGTAAAATGAAGGCGAGCCACTAAAAGTACTTACGTCATGGGAGGATTTGATTAACTAATGCGCGTAAAGTGTCTGAAATACAGTAGGAGCTCAATACATGTTCATTATTATTTTATTAACTTTTCGGGCATATTTGTCTTCCTACCCAAGACTGGTCTATTCAGCCTACCTGGTTTGCTCATTCTGCTCCTCTCCCTCCCTTGCTTGCCCAGCCTTTTGCTTCCATCTTCCAACTTCTGGCCACAATGTTGCCTTAATCTGTAAATCTACCCAGATAGTACTTTGACCTTCAAAATCTAATTCCTTCCTTAGGAGTTAGTTTAAACCCTCCCTTCTTCATGAGATTCATTCCTCCTCATCACTCCTGGAGATGTGATTTCTCTATGTCTTTTAATTCCAATAACATGGAATTATTTTCACCTACCATCATTTTGGCATTTTATTATAAAATCCTTATTTTCACTATATATAGATATAGATATCTTATTTTTCTAGCTAAGTCATAAAACTCCTGGAGAGCCCATTTCTGTTTTGTATAGTGCCCAGTTCTTTGCTTTTTATATGGCAGATATTGGTACAATTTGGTGATGGTGGTTAGTGGTGGGTTTTGGTAGATTATGTGAACCCTTCAATTTCTTTGCCTGTAAAACCTGCACAGTCAGGTAATGTCAGCACTAGGACTCTGGGATATCTGACACTTTAATTGCACACTAAATTCACAATTGGCCTTATTTTGACAGTGATAAACCACCTGGAAAGCACATTTGGAAAGTAGAGAATTATTCCTAATTTTCACCAAGAATGCTCCTCATTTCGCCAGTGCAGGTATAACCCATGGTTTCTTACTTAAATTACAAATTGTTATTGATCTACACTTGATCTTAAGGTTTATGGAAACTCTGTAATGGACTGGATTCTGGAGACTGTCAGCGGAGTCAAGATAGAGGTGGTGAAGTGTTTTGTGAACTCATGTATTTCCCAGGGATTTTGGGTAGTCAGCTTTATAGAAGGCATCAAATGCTGTTTTTATATGAATGGTAACCCCAATATAGGCAATATTAACATAGATCAAAGCAACATGAATTTTGCTCCATATTTTAATATACATTTATGATTAAGGCTCTTGAACAATTTAAGGCTAACAAATAATGATGTTGCATTGAATTTTGTTTTGCTCATTAAATTAACCCCACTCATCCAATGGAGTCCCCTTAATTAATTAATTCATTTTAAAATATTTATTTATTTATTTGGGTGGGGAGAGGTAGGGGAAGGGACATAGGGAAAGAATCCTCAAGCAGACTCTCTGCTAAGTGCAGAGTCCAAAGTGGGGCTCAATCTCAGGACCCATGAGATCATGACCTGAGCTGAAACCCAGAGTCAGAGGCTTAACTGACTGAATTACCTTGGCACCCTGGAGTTCCCTTAATTTAAATGCAACCTTGACTTCTTCTCCACCCCTCCCCCAACCCCCGCACCCCATTTCCCACTTCCATAACCTCATTTCACAAATCCCTTATCTTCTTATCTATCATGGGGAAAACAGGACTCTTAGTGTCTTGGACAACTGTCCTCAAGTCCTGAACAGTTACAGAGTTTCCCTACTCCAAGACCAACCAGGTGTGACTTTTTATCCTGTTCTTAGGATTGTCCTTAAGGCATTGGGAGTCTCTTTAAGTGAGGGCAGAGATGAAAAACCACGGATTTTATATTTTGGTGCTGATTATAGACTTTACCTTTGACGGGAACTATGAAATTAAGTAGTAATAAAATGTTTCATGATAAGATGATAATAAAAATGAATGGAGGGATGAAACAACTCTCTTGGTTTCTGCTAGAATCAGGTTTGTACCTTTTGGATTTCTGACACTTGCCAGAATCCGATGGAAGGTATGGAGCTTCTCTCCAGAAAATGCAAATATGCATAGACATTTTCACATAATTTCAATGGCGCATGGACTTCTAAATTCCAACTATAGATGTTACAGAGGTCTGCCTATGTGTTCAGACTTGATTCACCCTCTGATGTTTATTATATAATGTCCCGAAGTCTTAATCAAGCTCTTTTTTTCATTATTTTAAGAACTTTTTTTTTCTGATTATAAAATTTATACAGACTTCTAACAATAAAAAACTACAAGACTATATCACCTAAAAATGAAAGTTCTCTGTGGTCCATGTTCTTGTCACAGTGTCTGCAGATGACTGCTATTCATCATTTAGTGTATAATGTCCTGTAGATTTTCCCCCCATGCATCTATTAGTATATGCACGTGTGTAGATTTATAATTTTTTAAAGAAACTTTCATTTTTCTTTTTTAAGACTTAACAATATACCTTGAACCTTTCCCCCATCCATATGTATCAACCTAACACATTCCTTTAAAGGCAGCAGATCTACCATTGTTTGGATGTCACACATTTTATTGAACCAGTCCCCTATGGATGACACTTGGAGCATTTCCAGTTTTCAGAACAGAACAGACAGAGGAGTTCTCCAAACCAGGACTGTAAGGGAAAATGAAAGTGAAGTATACAATTAAAGGAAGCTCACAGTTCAGGGTGAAGTGTGCTGGCCTCTGAACCATGGGCACAGCAGGGCTTTGGGAAGGTCATAGAGGGTTGCCTCACCCTGTCGGGACAGATCAGATTTCCAAGCATTGTGGTCCCCTGGAGGGACCAAGGGTCGAACTCTGGAGCTGAGGTAGATTTTTGTAAGATCCACTGTCATATATCTGTGATATTCCAAGCTTATTGGATTGTTCTGGACCTCATAATCATGCCTCCACTCCCATTTTTCTCCTGCTGCTTAAAATCAGTTGTAGTTGAAATCAATCCGTGTAACTCTAACTAGATAAGGATAAGGGTTTCAAGCCTCAAGTTTTCTTTCTTTTCTTTTTTTTTTAAATTATAATTTCTTTGTTTGCCTGGTTCACTGTTATCACACTGTCTTATCCTTTTATATCTACCTTAAGATCACTGATGGGACTACACAAATGCAGAAAGTTATCTGAAGCCAATAAAAAATTTTTGATGTTCTTTAAAAAATATTACCCACCATAATTTCTAACCTACGAATTGGAAAGACCATTTTTATAGGAAAGTGTGTTTCACTGGGTAACCAGGCTATGGGAAAACTTTTATAATGGAAACTATCTCTTACTTTTAACTATAGCATCAAAAATATGACAGTATAATGTTACACACTAAAGCCCATCAGATGCAAAATTCCAGTTTTTGATTATAAGTTATAAACCAGGATAGAGAGACTTCTGAAAAGTGGTTTTCTTTGGCAATGATGTTGTTGATTAAATATAAAAAATTCAGAAAAAAAATTAGTTCAGCTCATTCCTTTACACAGAAGGTTACAAAAATGGAATAGCTGGGTTTTGGCTCTAGTGGGAACAACTTTGCTTATTAAAGCTCATTGGACTATATTAGATTAAAAACATACCAGACATTTTAGATTGGATTTGAAGAGGTACCATTCAAGGAATTAAAATTTAGTCATATAAATCCTTTTAAGAATTAATTTACTTTGCAATTTTGATTCCTTAGAGTACAGTATATATTCCAAATTCATGTGTTTTTTCTTGAGTGCATAAAGGTTGTTCCATGGGGCATTACTCTTGTTAACATTTTCAAAGCGTATTTTAGCTGAGATCAATCAAATCGAGTCAATAAATTGTTACTGAGTGCCTAGTATATATAAGGCATGATGAACAAAATCCTAGAAACACTCGCCTTCCTGAAAATATTGACATAAACCCATGACAGTAGTTTATTAACTGAGACGAAGATCACTCTGTGCCTATTGCTGCTTACCAATGACTACAGAGAGTAGTTCCATGAGCTTGGAATACTGAATCCTGTGCCTGCCTTTTCAAGTATTTTGTTAACATTGTGAAGTCACACACCCACCCTGCTGCGTGTTTGGGGTCTTCCATCTGAAAATAATACCGTACTCCATTTCTCTTAATACCTGTCAGATGTGGAGGTCATTGCCTGCTCCACTTGGGTGTTAATGCTGAGATGGTTTTCATTCGAGATACTTGAAAACAAAATCAGACTCTTTTTAAATGCTTGCTGTGACGATCACCCACCCATTCACTCAACAGCTATTTACTGAACACCTATAAGTCTAGGCAATGGGAAGGTGGCTGTACACACTCAGACAAGGCCATTGCTCACATGGAGATCCCATTTTGGTAAAATAAATGTACACGGTCATGACTTCCATATGCTGACTTCCGGTATGAAGAACTAAAGCAAGGTGACTTGCTAGAGATGACACATAGGGTGGGCAGAGAAGACCTTTCTGAGCAGAGAGCTAAGTGAGGAGAACGTCTATTAAGTGCTTGAAGTATGGCACATGAAAACTTACAGAATGGCACGCATAGTCAACTCGTCTCATTCTCTACCCTAGGGCAGAGCAGATAAGGTGTATCAGTATTATATTTTGCTTCATTTTGTCAAATGCACTTGTAGTTACTACATGGACATGTCGCTGGGTCCACAAGCTGGAAGCAAGCACAAAGGTGCTTGTATATGGAGGGAGGGAGAGTTTTGTGTTTGATCTGCAAACCCTAGGCTAGTGACAGCATCAGAAGGGCACAGTAGATTTCTGGACTCATAATTCAGTTCATTTAAACAAATATTTATGACGATATATTCAGCAGCCTGTGTCGGACACTGAGTATACAAAGATAAATGACATATGTGCCCTGCCCATGAGGAAATTATAATCTACCGGGAGAGACAGACGTGTGAATAGATGTTGTCAGCCCAGTAGGGTATGGGCAAGTGCAAGGCAAACAGCCTTATTCCTTTTGAATCACAATGATCTGGATGGTGCACATGACCAGGGGCATACCTTCATTTCATATCTCTCCTTGCAAAAAATTCTTTAATCTATATGCCTCAAAGCTGAGAAAAAAATACTTGTTTCAAACTTCAGAGTTAACTTTTCCACATGTTAAATGCATGTTAAGGCATATTTAGAAGTTTATTTCAAATGCCTCATTTGAAAGAAATTTATATATTACAAGGGCAATGAACTGTTTCCCCACAGGTCCACACATCGTATTCGTCTGTGGTTAGGGGAATGCTGATGCCAGTGCCTAAGTAAGATGCTGGGCATACTCGGGGTATATGCCCCATAGCCTTGGGTCTGCAGATGGGCAAATTATTCTTCCTGTGCTCACCAGTCTTAGTGGTTGTTCTCCCTTGTGCAGTGAGAGCAAACTCTCCCCTCATAGTTCAAGAAGAAGTTCTCAAAGAGTTTCCTCTTTTTGCCACTTGTATCTCTGAGACCAAAGATTGGATCACAGTGCCCAGACAGAGGTACATCTCACTTTTAGGCTTAGTTTTTTATCTAGTACCAGATAGTGCTTCTCAAAGACTGACATGAACTCAGAGAAGTGGCTTGTGTCTCAGGCTGGCATGTGATTTTGTTGTTTGTAAGACAGAAATAAGAATAAAATGAGTTGCCCTTTCTTCCAGTTCTCTTTGCCAACCATCTTGCTGTGCCGGGTGTATGTGTCCAAGCCAATGTTCCAGCCACGAGGCTTGGCACAGAAATCAGTGCATCCAGCATCATTGCTGCTGGGCACAGTTTGAAATCCGGAACACACCCTCTACCCCATTTGCCTAAATGCTTAAGATGCTAGTGACGTCAGCACCTTATTGATAATGTTGCAATATTAAAACACCAGCATAGGTGTTGTTTGACCCATGAAACAGTATTGTACCTTTGTTTCTTTGGCCTAAAAATACTGGGTAGGTGGATCTGAAGAGGATGGGAAATGTCAAGGTAAAAAGCATTATGCATCAAGGGCTTTCAAAGGACCTCATGATCTCTGTGTCACATCTCTCTTCCTGTCCTTCAGTGATAGTAATCTCGGTCACCAAGGCTTTACCCTCAAGAAAGGAAATACTCTGATACCTAATACAATGAGCTGCATCTTAGGAAACCTTCCAAGGGAATTGGTGGCATTGGCTGGGACCTGTAGCCTGCTACCAGGATAGTGTGGAAAGCTACCACTGGATTCTCCCCAGCACATCATAAACTCTTCTTATGTAGACTTGACTATCAGTCTTAACTTTCCCAAGGGGAGATGTTCTGTAGCCTTGTAAGCTCTATCTACTTTGAAGATAGACACTTGTTTTTTTCTTAGGTGTGATCATCTCAAAAGTTCAGTATATCTTGGGCTCCATCAGCATATCTTCTGGGGGATGATGCTGCCCGAGGACTCAGGACACAGTCTGAGTCCCTGCTTTGCCATTTATTAACCTGGTGTCCTTGGGCAGGGCACTAACCCTCTGAACTCAACACCCTCAAGTATAAGATAGGAACAATAACAACGTCTGTTTTGACTTCCTCCAGACTGGTGATGTTAAAGTAAGATAACATATGTGTAACCTTTTAGAAGCTGTAAACAGCTGTGTAAATTTAATGTGCTATAGAAAGTTCTAGAAGTGACAGAATATTAAAAATGCTAGGGAGATTGTAGATTCTGGAGCCACATTGTTTTGGCTGAAGAATTGGCTCTCATACTACCTTGCTGTGTCATGATGGACAAGCTTCTTAGCCTCTCTGTGCCTCAGTTTCTTTGTCTGTAGAATAAAGTTAAGTTATAATAACAGCAATAAGTAATCGTACTAATCAAGGTTATCGAATGTTCATGCATTATCAAGGTTAGTTCCCATACCTCTGTGAGGTGGGGGATAGTATTATTTTGGTTTAGAGATGAGGGCCCTGGAGACATGTTAGTTATTTGCCATTGGCCTCTCAGTTCCAAGGGCAGAGATGGAGTCCAGGAGGGAACTGCTTTACACCAAAGCCAAGAACTTGATCTGAATGCTCCACTGCTTTATTTTTTTCATCCAGAAATAAAAATGGAACATTACACTGCCTGAACATTCCAGAGCTCGTAAAAGGTAATAAGCTTTTGGACAGAGGACAGCTTAATTTAAAGAAATGATTTCATACAACTCTTAGTAAAGAGGAATTTTGCTGCAGCTCTATGGTCAAGTGTTGGTTTATGACAAGGGCTGGTCATCTCTTTGTCTTTCATTTTCTTCCCAGAGTTATCTGTGGTGTGGTTTTCCACCACTTTAAGGTTTTAATTTTATTTAGGAAATCTTCAAATCTCTGTTGTATGAATGATTTAGGTGAGAAGTCATTACTTCATTGCCTGAAATCATAAACTAATTATACTTTACAACTTGCTAGTAAATGGTACTGGGTTCAGATTCTGTTTTTCTTTTCTTTTTTAAAGATTTTATTTATTTATTTATTTGAAGGAGAGGAAGAATGCGTGTGAGCGCAAGTTGGGGGGGAGGGGCAGAGGCAGAGGGTCAAGAAGACTCCCCACTGAGCAAGGAGCCACATGCAGGACTCAATCCCAGGCCCCTGGGAGCGTGACCTGAGCTGAAAGCAGATGTGTAAATGACTAAGCCACCCAGGCACCCCAGATTCTGATTTTCTGAATAATGCACTGTGACTAACTTCCCCAAGTCACCAGTACATTGTTTTTTATAAAGTATTTTATTTATTTAGGGTGCCTGGGTGGCTCAGTCGGTTGAGTGCCTGCCTTCGGCTCAGGTCATGATCCTGGAGTTCCAGGACTGAGTCCCACATCAGGCTCCTGGCTCAGTGGGGGGTCTGCTTCTCCCTCTGCCCTTCACTCTGCGTGTTCTCTCTCTCACTCGTGCTTTCTCTCTTAAATAAATAAAATCTTAAAAAAATAAAGAATTTATTTATTTATTTGACAGAGAGAGTGTGAGCACAAACGGGGAGCTGCAGGCAGAGGGAGAGGGAGAGGGAGAAGCAGCTGAGCAGAGAGCAGAGAGCCTGACATGGGGCTCAATCTCAGGGATGACAACCTGAGCTGAGGGCAGATGCTTAACCAACTGAGCCACCCAGGCGCCTGGGTCACCAGTACATTTTTAAGGCAGGGAAGCAAGCAACAACTTTCTGGATCTTTCCTCCATGCATGACATCTGAAACCAAGTCCTGTTACCCATCCTCAACTTTGTTTTAATATCCAAATCTTTAGGGCCTTGCAACAAAGTATTTGGGAGTTGCATAACTGAAAAATCTGTAGGATTTAAATAAGGGGAAGGCTATTGAGTTCTCAGATCTAGTCCTTTTTTTTTGCTTGTTTTTTTTAAAGAGGGCAGTGGACAAGTTAAGAAAAGATACAACGACTCAGATATGACTTCAGAGAATCACTTGGACAGCTTCAATGTAACAATGCTTGGGACCTACCCCAAATCAACTAAATCAGAATCACTGAGGATGAAACCCAGCCAGTGGGGAGTAGTGAGTCCTGGGTATGAGGAACTGGGAAGAATGAGGTCATTTTAATTAAAGAACTAGGGGGGTAGAGATAGCAAGGTGGCTGCAAATGCTGCCTTTGGGGTTGATCCCAAGGTTATATATGTTTTGTGAAGCTTTCTTTCAGTTTCAGGCATGGGGCTGGAAGCTGGAAATAATCTCTTAGCACTTGCTTTCTGCGTATGATTTCTGGCCTTTGTAGCAGTCACAGGTGAGAGATTTCTAGCTGTGAGAAGCCATCGCTGGGGAGACTTCATCACAGAGAGTCGATGATCTTTTGAGAGTCTGTGAGTCTGACATCTTTTTGACCATTTCAATCTGGTGGTCATTTCTAAAGAGACAGTAATGTGTTTTAGATTTAAAAACAACAAAAACAGAATCCACAGTTGCCTTGTGAGAGAGCACTTTTGTATTGTTTGTTGCTTTTGTCTTTTGTTTTTCTAGAATCCCACACACAAATGCTTCTGACAATACTTCCCATGCAAAGGGATCCCCGGGGATTCTAGAGAAGACATGTAGGGACAACAGAAAAGGAACTCCAAAAACAAACAAATGAACAAACAAACAAAAAAATAAATAGATAAAATAAATGCCTCTGCCCAGACATGTTAAAAAACAGAAGAGTTGGGATTATGCTATATTTTAGGAAGTTTGGACACCGAATGCCAGTGACCCTTATGTCCGGCTGGTTTTAATCAATGCTATCAGTCACTCACTTCCATATACACGAAAATCCATTAAATGAACAAGTTCCATGTCGTTGGATTGTCCAGGCATGTTCAGTTGCACCCAAGTGCACATTGGCTCAACGTGCATAGTGCTTCCAGAGGTTTTGCTCGGCTCAGTGGGGTGGAGACTGGAACAGACCCTGTTAAGGAACACGGGCGTTTGTGTGCACTTATGGTGAAGGAGAATGGCCTTACTGAAAGGCAGGAATAAGCCCGTAAAAAGGCCCTCATGTGTATTTGTAAAGTGTGTGCTCACGGGTATCTTTGGACACTTAAAGGGGGTCTCCATTTTTTGTTTAAGTTGTATGCTTCAAAATTATTAACTGTGTTGCACAAATCCTTTTAGGAATTTCATTTGGATTGTGCAGCTTATCCCAATAACATTTAATCTAATTGCCCCTTTGTTTTTTTCCTTCAAAGCGATCACCTGCATTTTATAGTTTTTAGAATTTTCTTCAAACCAGGTGTGAAGGGATAAGGCGGTTCAATTGTTTAAAAGAGAGATTAAAGCCATGTTTTTATAAGAGCTTTTGAATGTTTATTTTGATTGGAACACCAGTATAAGATGAATATAAAATATAAAATGACAGGAACTGAGAGTATAATTTTCTCACCTCAGAAATGGGGCTTTAGAATCACACATATCTGAGGTATTTTAAGAGCATTCTAAGTTGCAATGCGAGAGGAGTTTCGCAAAAGCTATAGGGTCAACTGGAGAAAACAGAACGATTCCATTCTGCAGCCGAGGCTTGAAATTAGGAAGACGAGGGTAACTTTCTCCAGGCCACCCGTATGGGAAGGGTGGAACTGAGGAAAGGTTTCTTAGCTACTACACTGCAACTATCCATTACTATCAGGAGAAATTTTGTGACTTCTTTTATGAGAGGGAAGCATCTTTTTCATGATGCAGAAATTTTTCCTTTCATTCTCAATGTGTCAGTACTATTTTTGCTATAGAGCTTTTTGAATGCCATTGAGATAAAATAGGAAGCTGTGTTCTAGAAGACAGGCCCGATTCAGAGCCCTCTGGAGATGAAGGAGCAAGGCCAGGCCAGAGGTGTCCTAACATCTTCAGTTAATGTTTATGAAGCTTCTATTTGGTGAATGATTTTCTATGAAGGATTCTTTTAATAATTTTGTATGTGACCTCTTTCTCCTTTATGCAGCTTCTGTTTTGAGAGTAAGCAGAAGGAAATGGTAGTAATAACAAAATTGGCTTTTGCTCGTTCACACTTTTCTACCATTCGGATTATAGGACCAGTGAGGTGGGGGAGACGGGATGGCAGAAGCAGGGATGTGGAGGAAAAACATAGGTGTGTGGGAGAGAGAAGATGTGCAAGGCTCCAACCAGCTGTGCTTATGAGAGGGTTTGTTTAGAAAACACGGTGCTAATAGTTCAATATTTCAACATTCATATTTGGGGATTCACACATCTCTACTAGTAGTTCTGTGAAAAGAAGTTTAGTAAAATCAGATTGATGACTGATGTAATTTAATTAGACCCTGGCTTCATAAATATGCAATGTTATTTGAATGAGAAGTTGAATTCTTAGATTTCCTGGGGAAAATGGCAATTTGGCTGGCTTCAGAGGTGGTTGCAGACATTTCCACCCTGGTTTATATGCGGCTAAAATAAATCGGTAATTTGTGCTCGCTTCGGCAGCACATATACTAAAATAAATCGGTAATTTAAAAATTAGAAGAAAGGCTAACCTTGAGTGACTGATTACAGTCACCATTTATAGATATTTCTTGCGTTTCTTTGCAGCTCTCTCTTTTCTGGTTTTGTGTTTGCCAACATTTCTTTCCCGAACCATGCCTTCTCTAATAGCTTCGAGAGATGCTATTAGACTTATTGCCCCCTGATCATTTCACAGTGCCCTAAATCCTTTGCATGGTGGCTTTACAACCACAATCAGAACAAACTTAATACTTTATTTTTTAATTTCCTTAAAAGATTTTTAAATTTTATTTATTTGAGAAAGAGGGAGAGAGAGAGCGCATGAGCTAGGAGAGGGGCAGAGAGAGAGGGAGACTCAGGTTTCCTACTGAGCAGGGAGCAGGATGTGGGGCTCCATCCCAGGACCCTGGGATCATGACCTGAGCTGAAGACAGACGCTTAACCCACTGAACCACTCAGGAGCCCCAAATACTTTAAAACAATATTAAAATCAGTTAGTTGACCAAAGAGATTTTTTTTTTTTTTTTTTTTTTGGACAAGTCAGCAGGATGAGGTAGGGGAAGGAGATGTGAGAGTCCCCCTCCCCCCACTTTTTAAAAAAAATTTTTGTTTTGAATCAAACTCTGGCCAGGGAAAATACCTATTACTGTGTGAATCTGTAGACTCCTTCTCTGAGGTTATTTGGCAACTTGGAGCATGTTGGAGTCCTCTCCATAACCATGGTGACTCTTCCAGTAGTCGGCCTTTTGTCTTTTGTCTTCTCTGAACTGCTCTTCATGTGGGGCCAGCCTTCTTTGCTTAGCACTTCTGTTGTTGTTGTTGTTGTTAGTTGGCTCAAGAACATACCTTATGGTTGAGGAATTTGCTGTGTTAACATTTCACCGGTTATCTGACTATTTTCAAATCCCATTTGCAAATATATTCCTTCCCTTGTCTTTCCTTTGCATGTGGAATGGATAAAGAACTTTGATTTCTTGTACCTACCTTCCCTGCCACCATCTGTACCATCCCTGTGTTCTCTCCCAGCCATTCCGTTAGATTCTTTGCTGAAATGAAATATATCACTAATAAATGGGAAGGCCCTTACTGGTGATTGATAACTACTCTTAGAAACACTGTCATTTGCAATTCATTAAATGCCTTATTTGCCATTTATATTTACTGAAAATTGATACTCTATGTATTAGTTCTTTCTCAATGACAGATCACTGGTAAATGCATAATTAAAAGAGAGCTTAATTCCAATTTGTCTTCATTTCTCCTTGAAATAATTTTACAGCCGTCATCTGGACAGCTCTTCTCCATTCCAGTGCAGTCCTCTTTGCCAGTTCCCACAACCATTCTCTTATTTCTGAATTTCTTTCCTCAGAGCAATGTGATATTGTCAGAAGACCCAAGTTCAAATGCTCTTCTGCCACTTGCTGTGAGACTTTGGCCAAATAGCAAATGGGTCTCAAGCTCAGTTTCTGCAACTCTAACGTGGGAATGAGAATAAGTGTTCGGCAGGATTGGCATGAGGTTCAAGTGAGATACTGTACTGGAAAGTGCTTTGTTAGCTGAAAAATGGCATGCATATTGGTATCGAATTAGCCAGAACATTCTTGTAGCTTCTCTGAATACAATGCTTGTGATAATGCCCTAGAATTGCAGGTTACCAGAGATCACATGGAATAACTTGCTGGGGAAATGAAAGATGACAGACATTATTTATTTCATTCAAAGGTAGTGAAACCTTTGGCGAACGGTGCCAAATCTCCCCCATTGCACAGGAGCACAGAAGGTGCAGCCTTATCAGAAAGGAGTTGGCTCAGTGGGGTTAAAGTCACACAGAAGTACTGACTCACCCAGATCTGTGCCCTGTGCAAATAGAGAGCAGTCATATACGGATTGATTTTCTTTCAGCCGACTGTGCCCTGAGATAACTCTAAGTGCTCTCCTGCTTCTTGTCATTGCTATGATTCCAGCTCACTCCCTTAGACCTCAGCAGCTGGCCCCTTCACTCCTCAGTCTTGCTCTGGTCTGGGGTTTTCACCAAATGAGGTTTTCTTGATCACTGAACAGATTTCCTTCCATTTTCTGGCCCCGCCCCCCTCCTTTTCACAACTCCCATCTCAAGGTGGCCTGTAGCATTGTAGGTGTGGGAAGACTTCTGCTTATCCAGTGCAGTTTCTTCTTGTCTGGGGAGACCTGGAATATCACTGCTAAGGCTTTGGGTGGTTGGTCAAAAACTGCGTGGTCTCTGTAGGAGAACACACTGAGCTTTACCCCTAGGAAGTGCCTGAGCTCTCCCTGAGGACTTGCACTGATTGGGCAGGGGACAATGATGTCAGCTTGGAATCACCTCCTCACAATTTTGGTGAGATCAGATCCTGTCTCTTGTCTAGCAAACCATGACTTATGGGAGGTGTAGGTTTTGGGATTTTGTAGTAGCTCTGCAAACTTGGATGTCAACTTCACTTCTGTAAGAGATGAGACTACATACATCAAAGGGGCGTTGGGGTGTCTCAATGAGATCGTATTTGTACTATGAATGGCACTTTGAAATCCTCAGTAAAATCCTCCTGTTCAGTTCTAAGACTTCTGCAAAGCCACTGTTAGGCGTCCCCTTATAGATGGCAAGCCCAATAGTAAAGTCAAGTATTAGAATAGTGTACTGAGATGGACATACTCCTGTGGATGTTTCTCCTTCAATTCCATCATGGTCTAGATAATCTTTCTGGTTGTGCCTTCTCAATAGAAGGCACCTCAGTAGTAATCATCACAATTTTACAATAGTAAAAGATAATGTTTTGGTGAAGAATTTTCAGTAATTATTTATTGAAGGCCTGATTTATTATAGTTTTAGAAGAACTTCTTTTCAGATTATGATTTGTGGGCCAATAAATTATAAGGTTGGATCCTGATTATCCTGTCGGGTCTTAATTATTCTTTTAATGGGTAGTATATGGTTTATCAACTTTAGGTACTATGGTAGACTTTTACTTCAAATAAAATATTTGAATAATTGGGGGCACCTGGGTGGCTCAGTGGGTTAAAGCCTCTGCCTTCAGCTCAGGTCATGATCCCAAGGTCCTGGGGTCGAGCCCTGCATTGGGCTCTCTGCTCGGCAGGGAGCCTGCTTCCCCCTCTCTCTCTGCCTGCCTCTCTGCCTACTTGTGATCTCGGTCTGTCAAATAAGTAAATAAAATCTTTTAAAAAATATTTCAATAATTGTTGAATTAAAAATTTGAACAAAATATTTGACTATTTTTTCAAAGTAAATATTCACTGCCTTTTCCTGGGGGAGAATTACTTTCCTGTCTTATGACTAGACGTAGATGTTCTAACCAATATATGAGGACAGACAGAAATTTTGAAAATTCAACATGTGGCTTACCATGTTTTGTCTTTTTTTTTCTGTTATGAGAGCAGAAATGTTCCAGATAGAAGTTATTTTGACTCTCCAGGGCCTGGAAGAAAATGAGCTGAGATACAGTTGACCCAGAATGAGACACATAGCATTATATAAGCAAGAAATAAACTTGTTATAAGCCATTGAGATTTGGGGGTTATTTGTTACTGCAGCATAACCTAGTGTATTCTGACTGATATAGATACAGATATTTGTGAATTTTGACTAGTGTCTTGTTGATGTACCAATTATTTATCCTATATGTTTGGGGTTTTGTCAACTCTGAACTATATTTAATATTGAAATTGATTTTCATTTGTTTCTTTTTCTTACATTCATTGCAGGAGTTTCTTGTATAGTTAAGTATACCTGTAAGATGCTAGTAGTTAATAAAGAAAACAAATTTAAGCTATTTAAGAAATAAAAGACATTTAGTAGCTTATGAAACCAAAAAATCTATATGTAGATTTTTCATTATGCTTCAGTCATAGTTTGATCAGCTCTCTGGTTCCATTGTTTGTTTTTTTTTTTCAGTTTGCTCTTCTGTCCTCCGTATGTTGGCTTCACCCTCAGAATGTTGCAAAATGCCTTACTACATGCTTTCTTATTGATATTCAAGAGGAGAGAGAAGGCTTCTTTTCTCCAGAGCTGAAAAACAAATAACCTTTCCTTTAATTGGACTGATTTAGGCAGTATGTCAGCCTCTGAAGAAACTTCCATGGCTAGAGGAACACTATTGACTCAGACCTAGGATACATGCCCATCTCTGAAACTGGAGGGATACTGTAATAATATGGGAAAGCTAGCTGCTATAACAGATAAATTCAAAATTCTCTCTGGCTTAACACAACACAATGAACATTTATTTCCCACTCATGTCATAGACTAATGTAAATGTTCCTAATTCTAATGATTGGTTCACCTCAAAGAGGTTATTTGGGGGATCTTATTATGTTAGAGTTTCTCCTCCATCAATGCAGGGCTCCCAAAGTTGCTACAAAGAGAAAGAGACCTTGGGGGAGACACTTGCACTTCTTACTTACTTTAGCCCAGGAGTGACAAGCATCATTTCTCACATTCTATTGGTGAGAGCTGGTCACATGGTCCCTTTTGGGTCAAGAATGTGACGAAATGTGAAGTGTGGTCCTTGGCTGGGCATCTGTTTCCCAGCATGCACTCATACTGTGGAAGGGACTGTGAATCTCTAGTGTTCAGTCAGCTGACTCTGCCACAGATGTTAATCCCACCCAAGCCACACAGAGGGAGAGGAATGGAGTGAATGCTGGGGAAGCAACTAACCATGTCAACCACACCGGGGAACCTGGTCTTGATGTCATGCACATGTTGATTTGTGCTGAAGCAGATGTGTGAGCCCTCCATTGACTACTGGACTAACTAATGTTATCAAAAGTCCACATATTACTTAAAAATAATGGGAAAACTTTTAAACTAGTAAATAAATAATTTCTGGTAAGGTGTCAGGTTCCCTCTCTCTTGAGGAGACGGGAGGGCTGAGGCTCAGGTGGGGAGTGAGGTAAGGTCCTCTTTCTTGGGGTTGTGGTGATGGTTACAAGGGACAGATACTACCAGTCCATGTGTGGGAGGACTGTTGGGGATAAAGTCAAGAGAATGTGTGTAAGAGGGTCAAATAGAGGGGCTCTGTGCAGAGTGAGAACTAAACTCTGAAATCTGTATTAGAGGAGCCTTGAGGACTAAGGCAGAGCAGAAGAGTAGAGGAGGTGAGTAGTTAGTTGGAAGGAGGCTTTAAGACATTCTGGAAATGAGTCCAAATTCCAGTAGAAGACTTTAAAGTGCTTTGAGAGCATAGGCAAATCAATGAAAAAATTACAGATCACTATAATTATCTATTATATGAGTCTTAACTCTCAAGTCCTTTAACCTATACGAAGTACTTTGGAACCTTTTCTTATCCTTCAGGTGTCAGATTAAATATTTCTTCTCCAGAGAGACCTTCCTTAGAATTTTCTCTGTCCTGCCATTACTTCTTCATTGCTGTACTCCATGTCAAAGTTGCAATTGTTTGCTTACTTGATTACAGTCTCTCTCTCCTACTGGATTGCAAGCTCCACGAGAGCAGAGGCTGTCTCCTTTGACTCCAGTTGCATACCCATTACCTTGCACTGTGTGAAGAATCACTTTGAATGAATGGCCTTTTCAGTATTTTAGGAGCCCCCCATTGTAAACATCTATTGATTTTTTTTAATTTGAAGAGTAGCTCCTCTAATCCAATCAAGATCCTAAAAGTTCGAGAAAAAATTATTTCAGACTTTAACATTTAAAGGTGACATATAAGGAACTCATGATACTCAAATTTCAGTTGGGTATTTTTGAAGGAAAGGAAGCTCTTTTGCTGTTGTATGATATTTTCTAACAATCTCTAAGACATAGTGCCAGAGAGCTCATTTTTTCCTAGCAGATCTTTATTTCAGAGTTTGGGGTCCATCATTGCCCTCTAAAATCTGAAGCCCAAGCAACATGGCTGTAAGTCTTTAACCCCAGGGTCACCTTTGGCATTTCTGGGTCTTGAACAAAGCAGATTCTGGCATCCACAACCTCCACCTTGGGTCTAATTCCACTTATCCAAACTTAGTGGCTTAAAAGGAATTATTATTTCTTGCCATTCTGAGTGTTGATTGAGTTCAGCTGGGTGGTTCGCACTTGGGGTGTCCTGTTGCTGCAGCAGCATGGAGGCTGGGTTGCTGGGAGAGCATCCCAAGATGTAAGGCTTTTTATGGCATAGCATTAAAGTCACGCTGTGTCACTTTTGCTGTTTCCTATTGGTCAAGTATACGTCGTAGAGCTGGCCCAGAGTCAGAGGGAGGGGACTACCCGAGGACATGAATATCAGGGCTTGTGGTTCTTGGGGGAACATTTTGGGAGACTAGCAACTGCAGCCTATTTAAAAATGAACAGATCACAGTCTCGAATGCTAGGCCAGATCCGGTCACACAAGAGTGTTTGCTCTATCTGAAGGTTGTCTTTGTTTGCTCTGGGTCATGGTGGGAACAGGGAAATGCCTTTCTCAGTGGATGGAAGTGCTGAGGGAGGAATCTGAAATTGTTGTGACTGAAGATTTTCTGCAATGTCTCGAGACGGATCCCGGGAGACCTTAGCTCTTCCTAGTCTGCTGTATGGCTCACCTGATAGAATCCAGGAGGCCAACCAGGGATAGGATTAAAAACTTTCGAAAGTCTAAAGGTTCAGGGGGTGTACTCTCCTACTTGGCAGTTACAGACTGCTAAGGAGTGGCCGTATTATATTCGGAAGGTCTTCTGACCCTTAGGTTCAGTAGAGTAAATATCCTAGACCGGGTGGGATTTCTGGGCTTCTTCCTATTACTGAATTGTGAGCCTTCCCTCTTGACCTCCCATTTCTTTTCTATATGCCATGAAAAATGTATCTAAGCATTGTTTTGGAGCATTAGAAAAGAATGGTAATGTCTGTCACAGCACATAACGCCCCTGCTCTTGAAAGAAAAAGATTCTTGCTAGGGGAATGGTATAGGCATTGAAAACTTTGGTTTTGGGAAAGCATTTTGTATAGTTTCATTATGTCTTTGTGGATAAGGTCATGCAAGTGGGCTGGGTGGTGAGTTAGACAGCCGATGAAATGAGCATATCTCGAGGTCTGTGGGTCTGTCAAGCTGGGGAGACTCTTTAATTGATGGCTGCAATAATCTGTCCTTGTTCCTATATTATTTCACATTGGTATCCATGACGCAGATAGAATACTTTTCTGATGACTTCATTGGAAGATATAGCCAATGCAAAAGATAACAAAGTATGTTCCAAATTATTCTGTCAAATTGGAACTCTGCCCTGGGAACTACAAGGTGCCACTCAGTAGATACAAATGTAAAATTTTTCATTTAGGATTAAAAAAAAAAAATCCATGGCATAGTTATGGGAAGGCCTGGCAACAGATTTAAGTGAAGAATATATAGTTGAACAGAAGCTTGTATCAGAGATATCAGGCGGCCTCTAAAAAGCTGACATTATATTAGGGTGCCATAAAGAAATAAATTAATTATGAAAATGAGCTGCCCCTTTATACTCTGGATTAGTCAGAGCAAATCCAGAGTCTTGT
Source organism: Meles meles (assembly GCF_922984935.1). Taxonomy (NCBI): domain Eukaryota; kingdom Metazoa; phylum Chordata; class Mammalia; order Carnivora; family Mustelidae; genus Meles; species Meles meles. Next base: position 68,445,944 of record NC_060069.1, read on the forward strand.
GCACAGTGTTGGTTGCTACTTTTGAAGGACACTGGCAGCTGGAGTACACGAAGAAGAGGTTGAAAAGGATTATAAAGGGTTGGAAGCCACATCATATGAGAAACAACACAACTAACTAGAGATGTTGAATTTTGCACCTTCAGTGAATAGACAGTCAAGCTGAAGGTGGGTCCACTTTTGATAGAAATGTGGATGGGCGTAAACGAGAGGAAATTATGTAAATTGAGTTAAGGAACTGTGAGCTCTGTCCTGACAATGGCGAACCCTCTCTTCTGTTTCCAGCATATGACACATGGCAGGTAGCTGTGCGAGATGAGGCTATGATAGTAGGCTGGGGGCAGGTGGTTCCAACCTTGAACACCACACCAAGGGGTATGTATTTACTTGGGTAGACAAGCAGGAGTAATGCGTGGTTTATAAACTAAGAATAATTACAGTAATAATAGTATAGTAATAATAACAATCTTCTAAGCTAAGGTGCCCTTTGAAGCTCTTGCATATAAGAGTTCACTTAATCCTCATAATAGCCCTAGGACTTAGACATTGCCATTATCCCCATTTTATGGATAGGGAAACAGAGGCACAGATGCCCAGAAGGTCAAGTAACTTTCACAAAGTGACACCATTCACCAAGTGGCTGCCCAGCCTCTGCCTGGGCAGGTCTGCCTGCTCTGTGCTTCTGTGTCCTCCTGGCGCGGCTGCAGCCCAGCTGCAGACCCCCCCCAACAGCCCAGCCTGGACTAGCCTTTCACTTCTGACTTCTACTTGGTCCTACTCACTAGAAAAACAAGGTGCTAGTGATAGAGAAAGCAGATGATTTAAAAAAGTGATTAGGAAGCTGTGTTTGCTTTTTGGATTTTGAGGCCTTTCAAGTTTCAGGTTTGAACAGTTGGGTCCTGGGAGGCGCATCCCGCCTCTGGTTCACTGCCAAGAGTTGGGTGTGTCTAGCACAGAGGAGTGCTTTAAGAGTAATTTAAGCTTAAGTATTCCCAAATGAACATTACCCCAGTAGCATAAGGTTAAATTCTGGGTTTTCAAGGCCCCAAGCAGACATTTAATAAAGAGACCCTTTGGCCCTTTGTTCAAATCCCACTGTTGTCTGGCCGCCTTGCAGTTGTGGTGCTACTTGGGTGGCATTGATGTCTTGAGGGAGAGGAAGGTTGACTGGAGCTCGGACCCTTCTACCCTCCACTCTTTGCCCTCCGTTACCCTGACCAGCGAGGTCAACCTAGATGATGTTTAGCTATTTAAATCCAAGTCTAGGTTAGTTAAGACATGGGAAGTGGGCTTAATAGTGACTTTGATAGACTTATTTGCATTGCTCTTTTATGAACACATTAGCTTAAAGAAACTTATCACAGATGCCCTCAAAAACTCTGTAAATAAGGGATAAAACTTGTCCTATTGACACTGAATTATAAACGTGTTTATCTTTTGCCAGCAAAGGTGTGTGTGTGTGTGTGAGAGAGAGAGAGAGAGCGAGAGAGCGAGCACACGTGCACGCATGCGTATGTGCTATAGACATTTGGGAATATTTAACATAATGACTAATGTCTATTTGTTTTGGGAGGACCTAAAGTTAATTCAATCTGTAATCCAAATTTCTCCCCCTATAATGACACTTAAAGAGTGTGTCTGTGCACTTTGATTGTCCCTGTCCTGTCGCTGGCGGCATTGTGCAGGCCTACTAAATGGCCCCATTCTGAGTGGTGGATTCTCTAACTAGCGGCTGGACCGTTGTGTGGACGCCTGACCACACCATTTCTCAGCCCCTTTTGGCCCACAGTCACAACTGTTTACCTCCGTCCTCCCTTTTCCTTTTTCTGTTGTACCTTGTTTCCTCTTTGTTCACTCTCCCCTTCTTTTATTCCCTTTCTTCATTTCCCTTTATCCCTTTTCTTGACCCCCAACCTTTACCTTTCTTCCTGAGTTGGTTGACCCGAAACAAGGCTGCTTTACCCCAGACGCTGTGAGATCAGATCACTGGAAAAGGCAGAGGAAGGCCCCTGATATTGGATGTTGGGATAGTCTGGGGACTATCTTCCCAGTGGCTGATCTACACAGGGTGAGTGTGGAGGTGATTTATTCTGTGCTTCTTGTGGGGACCAAGGAATATAATCCATGTCTGATGGATTCCGTCCACCCTTCAGGCACCTTTTGTTCCCTGAATCATATCTGTGTGGGTTGACATTTTAGTGAGAGTAGTGAGTAGCCCAACAACCAGTGTGTTTTCTTCTTTCTAATTCATTTAACACACACACACATCTATCTTCTGCTAAGATGTACAAGTAGGAGATAAATGGGGACATAAGGATCATATTGTACTTGAGTTATATCATTGCTGACTTCCTGAGAAGCCTGTTCAAACGACCAGAGGATGTTAACTAAATTGACAATGTGTTTCTCCGACGTGGAAGTGAGCAGAACATCTGCTTTTATAATAGTCTTCTTGCCTGGATAGGCATGTTCTGTTTTGTTGTTCCAGAAGACTTTCAAGCAAATATACTGGTGAATTTCAATGGCTTGGAACTTCCTGTTTTGTGATTTAAAAAAAAAAAATGCCTTTGGAGGATGGCTAGTGTTCACAGAATTCTGTATTGCTTTAAGTGTATCTTCAGTCCCCAAGTTATCACAGGAAAAGATTGATTAGGAAGCTACGTGGGATAGGAAGCAGATGATAGGTCCATTGCCTTCTTCCTTTAGTGTGTAGCGTTTGTCGACACTCTTGTGCAATACAATGGACCTAGTGTTAGAAACTCTAGGGCCAAGAAATATGGAGCACTGGATGGATAAGCATCTCACAAAACGTTCAGTGTTTACGGACTTTTGCCTTTTGATTTACAACTTTTGTTCAGATAGGGCTTCAGAGAACCAAACCTAACAAAATAAACAGTTTGGGATGAGCTAACTGAGATAGGTTGCCATGAATTTCATGAAGCATTTGAAAGACATAATATTTAACAGTGATGGAGGCAGATAGAACAGCTTTTCTGGTGTTTGCATGTTAGAGCTGTGATTCCAGCCAGTCCACGGTTTGACTCAAAAGCATAAGGTGAGAGGGTCAGAGTTTCAACTTTGTCATCCCCTGTATATGATCTTGACCAATGTTTTCACTTCTCCAGACTTTGAGTCAGCCCATCTGTAGAATGGAGCTATAAATATGATTTGTTCTCAGAAGGATTGTCTGGCTGGTGGATGCTAGTTGGCTGATGAGAGAATGGAATATTTTGCCTGAAGGACAGTGTCATTGAACTTGTTAGCCCATATTCTAAATAAATCTTTTGCCAGCTCTAAGAGGTTTATTCTGAATATTGCCTCACCAGAATGCTTCTAGGGAGGTGAAAATGGAGGAGTAAGTGAGAAAAGATGACAAACACATACATTTGCTTGCTCTCAGTTCGAGCTGTGTCTATATACTCCCCTCCCTTGCAAGCCAAGTGTTGATGTAGACAAGGTCCCTAAACTCAAGCAACTTGTGGAATTTGTGCTAAGTACATGACAGAGAATGTGTCAAAATGCTGTCCTTCTCCTTGAGATAGGAAAAAATGAAAACAAAACAAGAACAAAACCAGACAAACTCAGCCTTATATTTCCAAATCCTTAGCGCGAGGTTTCCCAAAGTGTGAGGTGTAGACTTGAACAAAGGACAGAGTGATTTTGGTGGGTCACAGGCTGAGCAGAGAAGAGCCTTGAACCAAGAAGTGAGAGTCATTTCCTCCCAAGCTCCTCAATCCTTCTAACAACTGCAGGAGTAAATGCAGCTTAATCTGTGCTCATGTCTCCATTCAATAAAAAGAGAGGCTTAATTGGGTAATAGAATGTAGCCAGAATTTAATAACATTGTTTTGTTTTCAATCTTTTCACCATTCCCTCTCTTATAGCAGATGATAGTTGTTCTCCATGAAATTGTTCTTTTAGAATGTACTTAAGGGATAGAAATGAGTGTTTGAAGAAAATCATTAAGTATCCATTGTCCAGGTGACTTTGAAGGGATACCAGGATGAGGAAAGTTTTGGAAGCACTTTAAAATCATTTTTAGATTGAAGTATAATTACATACAGTATTATATTAGTTTTAGGCATACACCATGGTGATTTAACATTTATATACATCATGAAATGATCACCACAACAAGTCTACTTACCATCTGGCACCATACAAATTTAATACAATATTACTGTCTAAATATTATTGCCTATATTCCCCACGCTGTACATCACATCCCCCATGACTTACTTATGGTATAACCGGAAGTTTGTACTTCTTGATTCCCCCTCACCCACTTTGCCCATCCCCGAATCCCTTATCCTCTGACAGCCATCTGTCTATTCTCTGTATCTGTGAGTCTGGTTTTGTCTTGTATTGATTGTTTGTTTTGTTTTTCAGATTCCCTACGTAAGTGAAATCATATGGTATTTGTCTTTCTCTGACTTGTTTCACTTACCATAATTCCTTCTAGGTCCATCCATGTTGTTGCAAATGGCAAGATTTCTTTCTTTTTCATGACTGGGGAGTATTCTATTGCATGTATGTACCACATCTTTTTTATCCATTCATCTACTGATGGACATTTAGGTTGCTTCCACATCTTGGTTATTGTACATAATGCTGCAATGGATATAAGGGTGCAGATATCCTTTTGAAATTAGTATTTTCTTTCTTTCTTTCTTTCTTTCTTTCTTTCTTTCTTTCTTTCTTTCTTTCTTTCTTTCTTCCTTCCTTTCTTTCTTTCTTTCTTTCTTTCTTTCTTTCTTTCTTTCTTTCTTTCTTTCTTTTTAGATAAATATCTGGAAGTGGAATTACTGGATCGTATGGTAGTTCTCTGCTTAATTTTTTGAGGAAACTCCATACTGTTTTCCAGAGTTACTGGACAAATTTCAATTCCACCAACAGTCCATGAAGGTTCCCTGTTTTCCACCAACACTTGTTTAGTGTGTGCGTGTGTGTGTGTGTGTGTGTTTGGAAATAGCCATTCTGACAGGTGTGAGGCGATAGCTCATTGTGGTTTTGATTTGCATTTCCCTGATGATGAGTGATTTTGAACATCTTTTCATCTGTCTGTTGCCATCTGTAGGTCTTCTTTGGAAAAAATATCCATTTAGGTCTTATTTTTAAATTGGATTGTTGGATTTTTTGGTGTTGAGTTGTATGTAGGAGTTCTTTTTATTTTTTGGGGCATTAGCTCCTTGTCATTTATGTCATTTGCAAATATTTTCTCCCATTCAGTAGGTTGTCTTTTTCATTTTGTTGATAGTTTCCTTTGCTGTGCAAAAGCTTTTCAGTTTGAAGTAGTCCTATTTGTTTATTTTTGTTTTTGTTGCCCTTGCCTATGAAGTCAGGTCCAAAAAATATCACTAAGACAGAGGTCAAGGAGCTTACTGCCTATGTTTTCTTCTAAGAGTTTTATGGTTTTGATCTGACATTCCAATATTTAATCCATTTTGAGCTAATTTTTTATATGGTGTATACAAAAAAGAAGATAGTGGTCCAATTTCATTCTTTTGCACGTAGCTGTCCAGTTCTTCCAATATCATTTATTGAAGAGACTGTATTTTCTCATTGTATATCTTGCCTCCTTTGTCATAGATTAATTGATTATATATGCGTGGGTCTGTTTCTGGGCTCCTGATTCTGCTCCTTTGATCTATGGATATGTTTTTGTGCGGGTACCATGCTGTTTTGATTACTATAGCCTTGTAGTGTAGTTTGAAATCAGGGAATATGGTATCTCCAGCTTTGTTTTTTCTCAAGATTGCCTTGACTATTTAGGGTCTTTTGTGGTTCCGTGCAAATTTTAGGATTCTTCGTTCTACAAAAAATGGCATTAGTATTTTAATAGCTATTGCAATGAATCTGTAGATTGCTTCGAGTAATATGGGTATATGAAAAATACTAATTCTTTAAAGCCACGAGGATGGAGTATCTTTCCATTTATTTGTGTCCTCTTCAATTTCTCTCATCAGTCTCTTATAGTTTTCAGAGGACAGGTCTTTCACGTCCTTGGTGAGTTTATTCCTAGGTATCTTATTCTTTTTCATGCAATTGCAAATGGGATTGTTTTCTTTTTTTTTTTTTTTCCATTTTATTTATTTTTTCAGCGTAACAGTATTCATTCTTTTTGCACAACACCCAGTGCTCCATGCAAAACGTGCCCTCCCCATTACCCACCACCTGTTCCCCCAACCTCCCACCCCTGACCCTTCAAAACCCTCAGGTTGTTTTTCAGAGTCCATAGTCTCTTGGGATTGTTTTCTTAATTCCTCTTTCTCCTAGCACTTTACAGTCTTTAAGAGGTGAGGCTGGAGTTTGAAGCCAGGGCACTGAGTCCAAACCTGGTTCATCCGTGGCAAGCCTGTATGCCTCTGCAGCTGTGTGTAGCCCATCCAGACAAGCCGATGTGAAGGACATCAATGTACTTCACAAAGATGGATTTTAGCACAGATTTCCATGACAGTATGGTACTTTTCCTCGTTACTTGCAGTAAAGAGAAAAATGCCCTAAACTGCATCTCCCCCATGGGTCATTTGACTATTCCTGGGGACTTTCTAGGGGAGCCACTCACTGATTCCCAGCAGACCCTGAGCCTCTTCTTCCAGAATTTTCTGCATTTGTGCCATAAGCAAAGTGTTTTGTGTTTTCAGCAGGGTTCACGTAGTCCCAGCGTTTCACTATCCCTCATCCTGAGGGGTATGGTAGTTGCTGATGACTTTGAAATGGCATGAGGGTTATGGCAGAAAGTTGCTGTGTGTTTTCCCTGCCGTGGAGAGAAGGCAGGTTCTTTCTTCATTGTGCGGAGGGTGTAACAAGCCACTCTCGTTCCATCTGCCAGTCGCGTTGAGACTTGTGCAGATGGCCAATGTAGGAGAAGGCAGGGACCTTCCCTTGGCAGGGCTCCAGGAAAGGGCTGGTAAAGGTGGGCTGGCAGGGGGAGTTGGCATTCTGCTGTTCTCAGGAGGCTCTGCTTTGATGGATAGCCGGGCAGCCTGAGCCACACAGACCACCCAGCAGTGGCTGAGGTGGTGAAGCGTGTCCCCGTTAACTCCACTCTGAGCAGTGAACTGAAGAGGGAGCAAAGCCCAGGAAATGGGCCTTAGTGGTAGCGGTGCAGGCAGAGTGCAGCCAGGCTCTCTGTGGCCAAAGCTCTCTGCGTGTCCCCAACCATTCCGTCGTTCCAGAGGCAATATGCTCAGAATTGCAGTGAAACAGGCTCACCAGGGGTGACAGGCTTTCCACAGAACACTCCTTACCTGCACATTCTTATACATCCATGGTCATCCAATATCCCCCTTAAGAACACTCCTTCAACAAAAATGTGCTTGTTCCAACAGTAGACCCTCTTGCCTGCGGAGAAGAGCTGTTAGTTATTAGCTTATTACTCAGCGTTAATTGAGTAAACGTTTAGGAAACACTGGGGAGCGGGGTGGGTGGGAGAACTGGGGCTGGGGTGCATTTTGCCTTAGCTTTACGTTGGCGTACACACTCAAATTTCATCTTGTGAGATTTTCTCTGGATGAGGGTGGATATCCTGAAACAGAGATAGGTGGAAGTTTGGGCAAAGCTCATCATAAAGCTTTGAGCTTGTGTTCCACTCCAAAACCATCCTGTCTACATGGCATTATGATTCTAGCAAACAGATAAGTTTTATATTTATACACATTTTTACAATAGAAACATGTATTTATTACCTGTACACATGGCAAATATAGCACAGTTTTTGTAAAGGCATCCTTGTCCTTCTTTTCCTCCTAAGCCAATCATCTGGAGAGAGTTAAAAACAGACAAAACAAAACAAAACAAAACAAAAAAAACAACCAAACCCACAAAACCAAACAAACAAAAAAAGAAGTTCCAACCAGGAGCAAGAGAATGATGGGAAGAAGATGGCATTCTTTATGGATTAAGTGCTTTGGCAAGTAGAACACCATGGAAATCCACTCTGCTTCGGCATACTGCCCGAGATGTGTGCTAAGAAGCTTAACTTTGTCTCCAGTAGGATGTTCATCCATGTGCAGTGGCCAGCAATGCCTGCTATGCCTTTCTCCACTCTTCGTGCTGCTCCTCAGGGCCCAAGAGCCAACTTTCTGGTGTGTCAGGGCACCCATGCTTTCCAATCTCTGAGCCTTCGTCTCTATTGTATCTCTAGCATGGACCAGGAATATTCCTCTCCTTGATACTGGAGAGCTCTGAATGATCCTTCAAGGTCCAGTGAATTCGCCACCTCTTCTTTGGAACCTTGCTGAATCCTCTTCACAGCAAAAACCCTGCCCTCCCACTCCACCGCGGAAAGAATGATTCCTTCCCTGAGATGCCTAGGAGCCTTTTATGTACCTTGACAGTGTATAGGACCAGTTGTTTGTGTCTCTCCACACTGTGAGTTTCCTACACAGGACCATGTCTTATTCGTCTTTGAATCCTTAGCCAAGTCACTTGCAAAGGAAAGGTGCTCCATAAATGTTAAATCTAATTGAGTCTTATAATAAAACGATGAGTGTAACCTCTAACACTATAAAAATTAAACAAAAACCCTCAGAAGCAACAATGTGCACTAAAAATTAATTTGAAAATTTCCTTCCATGTACTGTTAGCAAAGTACTTTACTTTTATAGGCCTCTCCTGTGCTGTAAAACTCCTGAATGTTCTAAAAATATTTTAAAAATAGGCATTTAGAACCTCTTTAATGAACTACTTCCAAATGTGGCTTAGATGTTTGAGGCTTTCCCCCCAGCAGGTGTAAAACCAGCCAGGGGAGCTGAAGACTGGGAAGCTGGGAAGTCGTGGCCCAGAGATGGAGAGGTGGTACCCACGTCAGGTGACATGCTTCTTGGTGGGGACCCTGGTTAAAGGGCTGGGAGTTCTCTCTGGGGGCGCCCTTGGGTGTGGAGAGCAAAGTAGTTGGTACATCTTGGATCCTCTTCCTACTCCAACTTCGTGTGTGTGCGGGCATCCTAGGGGCCTGCTGTTTCTCCTGCCTTCTGACCAGAGCACTGCTCAAGTCTGAAGTGTAAATCACAGCATTCTCTAACACCTCACAGAACTGTAAATTCATTCTCCTCCCCTCTCCTGATTTTCTCATGGCCCTTGTTTATAAGTGCTTTATGGTAAAGGGTGTTTGAGAAAGCCATTGGTCTATCTCACAAGTTAACGTTCCAAAGAACAAAGGCTGCTGTTCCACAGAACAAGAAACAAAAAATAAAGAGGGGCGTGTGGACCCAAAACGAAGCTCTAATTATTTCATTTGCTTCCAAGGGTTTAGCTTCAAATACTGCCACTGGAATCTACTATTATTAAGATTTCCAGTATTCCATTCCAACTTCAATGGTGATTGTGATGCTTACTGTTTTCTCGTGGGAGGAGAAACAGGTCTACATTTTATTTCAAAAATAACATTTTCATCTGTGGTTAATTGGCAACCTGCGTATGAAGCCATCTAAGTATTTTTCCTGTGCATGGCTTATGCCGATCCGTAGTTAACATGATGTGGAAAAGCATTCGCGAAACTGCTGGGTAAGGTTACGCCATATCAGTTTCAGGGATGACCATGTGAAGAGTGAGAAGGCTAATAACTGTGTTTGTATTTTGGCAGCAGATGGCTTTTCACTCTTGCCTCATTTCTCGGAGGTTCTGCACAAGCCAAACACATGAATGACTTTTGCATCTCCTTTCAAACCTCATGATGCAGGGCTGAATTTGTTGGGCCCATGTACACCTGCTTTCACTAGAATCCAGTCTCGTAAAACTGTCAAGGCACCCGTCACAGGAACACATTAGCATTGTTTAAAGGGTTGTGCATCACTTTTTTTACTGCTGTAACTCGTTATAAGCAGAACCTAAAAGGGTTAATTGATTGGTCCTCCGTTAAGGTGATACAAATCCAGGCCAACATCAGCAATTTTAGTAACACCTTCCACATTGTCCTAACCCTCATAGGTGCGATGTGTGTGTGTGTGTCTGCGTACTCCAAGGGCAAGATGCCTAGGGAGACATAGCAAGAAGCAAGAAGGGGAAAAATCCAACTCATTTTAGAGACAGGGAGTGGGAGAAGCAGGGATAAGATGGAAGGGGGGGGGGGAATAAAACCAGGAAAGAAACCTTAAAATTCATATAGGTTTGTTAAGAAGGCAGAGAACAGACATCCAGAATCTTTGAGACTCTCAACGCATCTTTGATAATCAGGTAGAGATGGTCTTCTGCAGCCTATTCCTGGAAACCAGGTGTTTTCCACGTAAGGGAAGGGACAACTGTTTGATCCTGTACAACCTGGAATTGCTGCTGTCTGGAGGGAGAGAAAGGCTGGCGTAGAGGGCGGGCACTGGGCAAACCTCTGAACCATCTCCGCCAAGTGCTTCAGTTCGGGGACCTTTCTGTTGGGTGAAAGGGAGACATGAAGTTGTAGATGTGACATTTCCTAAGACTTGCAGTTTGCCAAAATCTCCATTAGTTACTTTGAGGGTGAATGTATGTCAACACAACAGGATATTCACTTACCACCTCTTCCCAATGATTATTACCTTTTTAATCAGGCAACATCAGCTTATATTGGGCAGCCATAGAGAAATATCATGGAGCCCAACACGGGGTTCGAACTCATGACCCTGAGATCAAGACCTGAACTGAGATCAAGAGTCGGGTGTTTAATCAACTGAGCCACCCAGATGTCTCAGACATAGAGAAATATTTACTGAGTAAACAACTGTACCACGGACATTTTCTAATATAAGCGATGAAAATGGAGATAAGTCTTTGGTTCTGGGGTCTGAGGATAAGCTACACAACAAATACAAGAAGATATAGCTAATCTTATAAACATATCAGTCATGTGTCTTATCTGATTCTTTCTGATACTCTGATTTAGACCCAAGGACAAAAATCTCGAGAAAATGTTAGAAGTATTTTTGTTCTTTGTAAGTATCACTTAAGTAAACGAACTTATGAATAGAATGAGCTTTTAGAAATAGAATTGATAAATGACTGTTGTATACAGGTAATACCTTATGCTATTTTTTCCAATATGCTAGTTTTTAGATGGATAATTTCTTTGATAATCACTGACTTGTCTGAAATGGGAAGTTTGTATTTATCCTATGCTCTGTGTTTCAGACTATCTCTGCCAATATGGGAATAACCTCTGATTGCTTGTCAATTGCCTTGAAATTCTCAATGGGAATGAGGCTCGCGCTGCCAAATATTTTTACTGGGTCTAATGATAGATCACCTGAGCGTATCTTTCCTTAACAATTAACTTCAATTTAGAAGACATTTAGAGTCTTTTGGAAGACATTTAAGAGCGAGTGAAGTGATTTGTGGAAAGACTGTGAATTTCAGTCTTTCAGATGAAAGATGATAATGGGATTGAAGTCTTTCCTTCTGATTTATTATTTGTGTTCCCATTTCTCACACAGTGAAACTTCATATTTTTCAGGGAACTGAACTGCTTCGGTTCAGCTGAGATAATGATTAGAGGGCTGGGTGACTTTATCGGCCCTAGGTTAAGACTTCTAAGTACATTTAGTATGTAAGGTAAGGCTAAAGAGCCTGGTAAAAAGAGACAACTGTTTGAAAACAGCTTTAACCAGGCAAAGAGCAAGAGTTAAAGAAGGTGCTAAATAGGAGGTATATTTCATCATCTCAGATTAGTATCTTTTTGGAGAAGGTGTGAGAAAAAAATAAGATAAGGTAAGGTAGTTGGAAAACAGAGAATCCCAAAATGAGAAAAAATATCGAAGCGAAACCATTGCTTTTCTAAGCAATAATTAATTATTGCTTACTATTAATTAGTAAATATTAATCTGTTAATAATGAATGATTATTAACCATTGACTTATAATTAATAATTAATGCAATAATTTGTAATTGCCTTTTGGCAACTCCATGTGGGCTTTCGTTCGTCATAGCCATGAAGAAACTACAATACTGCTTTCTTAAGCCACAGCCCTTTCCAAGCCTCCTCATCCCTGCGCTCTGGGTCTCAGAAGGGTGGGGAGCTTCGAGAATGGTCCGAGATTTCAATCTTGATGAGAAATTCCTTGTCAGCAACAAGTTGCCATAAAACAGGGCAGTTTTCCCAGAGGGGCTGGTAAAAATACACACGCATTAGTGAAGTAAGGCAAGGGGAAGATACTGCCAGGTTGAGCTGTCCAGTCAGAAGTCGAAATGTTTGTGCACACCAGACAGTGTGTCTGGCTACCTCGTGGGAGGGTCTATGTTTGGTCTGGGAAAACAGTGCCATGTTTACCACCAGGGAAGGCCTATGAGTGAATAACAATGACCAGGCCCCAAGAGCCGGAAGAGGCTCCCTTATAAATGGCTGTCTCATTAGGTTGAGAGGGAGTGTTTTTCAGTTTTGAGGTAGAGCAGCCCAAACAGCTGCTTCTGTCAGGGCATAGCGCACAAGTCTGCGACCCCGCACACTTCCACGGGCTTACCTTACATGGAAAGGTGGCCACCTATTTGCTGACGTGGCTGTGGCATACACCAACTGTCTTATAGTGTCCTTTCTTGGGGTATCTTTAAGGGACTCTCTGCTATTATGGAATGCTTGGCATATTCTGGAGGGCTGCCCCATCAATCCTCACTTTCCAACCGAAGACTTTTTGACACAAATATCAAAGAAGGAAGTATGTCTTACTGCCCAATTACATTAAAGCTGGTGCTGGTCAGCATGTGTGTAATTATTTATTTCAGCTTTCTGTAAAAGGAGGGGCATCTTATTCAAGTCAAGCAGAAATCTGGCAGTTCCCAGTTGTGAAATTCTATTGACAAAGGTGTTAAGCGAAGGGCAGAGTAACGTGGTCTGCTAGGCCCCTGTACCTTTGTCTCCGACCTGGGCATGGGTCAGGCCCATGCTGAACTGACCAGAATGACTTTGATTTGATGGCCGTTAAAGGTCAGGCACATAATGGGATCAGATGTGTCAGTGGAGGTGAAATACATAGCATAATAGATTGATGGTAATTAAGTAGTCGTGTTTAATAAGAGTCATCAGAGTTAAAGGCGGTGTTGGAATGAGCAGCTTGGGGAAGGAAGGAGAAGGCATGAAGGAAGGCAATGGGAAATAATCTTTTTGTTACACTAAAGGGAAGACCAGAGGCATTGTGTGTGTGTGTGTGTGTGTGTGTTTGCTTGTGTGAACATGTGTGTTTTAGGAGAACCAGCATTTTCTTTTTTAAAGGGCAAGGAGGATAGGTAAAGCAGAATTCAATTTTACAAATTTAAAAATGGCCCCAAGTTATCCTAATTCAACATATGTTTGTCTAGAAAATGCAAACTACAAACTCAGCGATAAAAATAGTTCCACAAATATTTTCAATGATCTGTTTTTTTCTGTAGGATGAAAATCTGGGTTGTGCTGGTATTTAGTGGCATTTTGTTTTTTGGTATTTAGTTTTTACATAAATCATTAAAGTCCTAGAATTAATTCCTTGTTCAAAGACTATTATGGAGTTTCAGAAAGTTATCATTCTTCAGTAATACGTCATCATATTATTGTGATGCATTATCATTTAACAAGAGAGCACGTTGGAGTGGAATATATGAACAAAGGCAGTTTCTGAATCACGAGTTTTCAGTATTGTTTTTGTCCATTTGCACGAACCATCAACGTCAGCTGGATTTATATGTGAATTATCCAGGTTCATTCTAGAAGGGCTAGGTGTTGAGAATGCAACGAGCTAATCAGGACTGTGTTGCCCACACCACCTAGTAGTGAAGAGACCAGGTAGGGGGCTTCACAGCCAAACTGCACAGTGATTTGACAAGTCTCAATGATGCTTCCTCTAGTTTCCTTCCTAGTTCTCTGGGCCACAAATCTATGTGAAAGAAGCATTCTGGATTTTAGGAGTCCTGACTTAACTCTTTCATCTGGTCTCTGGCTCAGTAAACAAACTCCATCTGGAAACAGAGCTGAATTGGGAGAAGACTATGAAGTAGAAAAGTTTTTAATGAATCACCTGCCATTCCTCGTTCTAGTGACCGTGACCGGGCAGTCCGACCCCCCGAGCCTGTGCTCTTAACCACTCCGTTATACTGTCTGAAAGTCCTCAAGAGTATGGCTTGGTTTTATGAGTGTTTGATCTTATCTTTGAAACTCTGGAGCCAGCACAGTGCCAGGTACAAAATAGGAGCTCCATAAATGAAAGGCAATGGCCACTTAATCCGATTAACTGATTCCCATTGATATTCAGCTACCTTATTCATTCTGACAAAAATATCTCAAGAATATGGTGATACAGTCTTTGCACCGAGGTGGAAGTTGGTATGTTTTATGACACGTATTGGGGGGATGCCACAGGTCGTGTCAGGCATGGAGGTGTCTAGTTTTGCTTCGTCTGACAGTATTCTCTCTGCAGCCCACCAGTAATCAGGGCCTTAGATACACGGTCTCGGGAAGTGAGCTTAGCCCAGCTTCTTTTTTGGAAGAATGAACTGACGATTGGCAGAAGCCATGCAGGCCCCCTCTGTGGGGGAAGATCCGCTGTTGTCTGTGTGACAGCTCAAAATATGCAGTATGGAGAAAGGAGGTTTGGAGGGCCGCAAACAGAAATTGTCAGCTTTTAAACTTGATGGCCACCATCCCGTCTCTTGGGAGTCGGAAGGAGGTTTCTTCTTTCCGTTGGGCTTTGCTTTACCTTGACGTCAGTGCCAGCCTGTAATGAGGGCCATCAACAGCGAGAGTGTTGAAGGCACCTCTTTATAAGCAGTTTGAGAAGGGCACAATGAGCAACTCCTGCCTGAGCTCGTTTATTTTTCAAAAACATTTATAAACAATCAAATGAATCCCATAGCTATTGTACAACAACCACTACAGGTTGCTAATGTTTATGGAGTAGTTACTACATGCCAAGCATTGTTCCAAAGATTTACAGGTAGGAACACACCTAATTCTCACGACAGCTCAATTAAGGGGATACTACTCATATGCCCATTCTATAGATTAAGCAACTGAGGTACCAACAACCTAAGTTAATTCTCAATTAATAGGTGAAGAAGTGTCAAATTGAGCACAGTTTTAAATTAACAAGAAAACTGAGTAGTCTCTGACATACTGGACAATTTCAGCTACTCTAATTCCTTTCCAAATGTGGCTCTTTCAGCTGGAGTAGATCTCTTGGGTTTTCTAGCTGAAAAGAAATTTAGAAGGCAGCTGGCCCACAGCATCAGTTCATACCTTTCTTCTAGACCAGACTGTGTTTTTCATGTTACTTTTCCATTCTCAAAATAGCATAAAATCGTAATGTGTAGTGTTCTATCTCTTTCCACTTCACAGAGGTGAAAACAGAGACACTTCAAAAAAATTTTTTTAAGTGGATCTCATGTCCTTGTCACATACTTACTGCTAGCATTGGCTGCATTAGAATCCATGGTGTTGGAGGCCTGGACCTGTGCTGGTTCGCGCGAGCCCCGTGTCTGGCTGCACCTTGATAAAGGTAATAATAGGTGTTAGCAGTCTTTCATAGCCGCCCTCGCTAGGGCATTTTGGCTGTGGTTACTTCCTGTGCCCAGGGAGACAACCTTGGCTGAATCATTTAAAACACTTTTTAATCACAGCTGAGCACCTTATTCTACCAAAATTACTCCTTTTAAAAGTGTCCCAGCCTGATCGACAGACAAGCATCAAATGGCGATAAAAAAGCTGGACACAGACATCATAATTAGCCTGTTAAATTGAAAGAACAGAATGATTTAGCCATGACTGAACACTTGGCAAAGAATTTTTCATCAGGCTTCATCCCAACTCTTTCAATAGAAGAGGGAGGAATCTTCTGAGAACTGTTTGAAATAGTGGAACAGCAATTAAAGCCCTTTGTCATTCACAGATAGGAAGCAGAAATGAGTGTATTTGCCAAATATGGCACTATGGGCGTTGGAAGCCAGAGGGTTGCAATGGAAACAAACCTGTTGAAAACCAAATAAGATGAACACTGGGGAATACAAAAGAAGGAAGGAAGATGACCATCACTCCGGCCCTCTGAGCCTTGTGTTAAATTGAGAATTCTGTCCCCTTCTAAGAATAAGTCTTCCAGTATTCACTTCAGGAAGTCCCATTGCTTCAGCTTGGATGGCTAATATGAAAAACAAAGCAATTGTTTGTTGACACGTTATTCTAGCAGGTGCAGTTCCATTTTAAACAAGAAGCTGCTATTGTTTTCAGGAATCATGTTGATGACTGTCTTAGAACATGAAGGGCTGGTTCTGTGGGGTGGGGTTGGAGGTGGAGGGACACCAGGGTGCTGTTTTTCACTTTAGCCTTTGGGTCTGAGAGTTCTCATCTTCTGTACACTTATGACTAGCACCCCCTAGAGGCTAATGCAGGTTTTAAAAAGGAAAGCAAGTTCATATTTATACACAATTAAAAACAACAACCTTGATTTTCCTACTCTGAGGAAAATTCCTGGGCAGGAAGGGGCGAGTAGGACTGTCCAGATGTGGGTTTGGTAACCAGAAGACACCTGGGGATGGAGGGTACACTTGATTTATCGCCTTTGGTTAGGAAAAGGTCTATCAGCAAGCCTGAGTACCCAGTGGGCTCCCAAGTGAGAAGTGACTTTGGCCTTGCAGCCGGCCGATGGTGACCGGCCTTTGCTGAAATCACTGGATACCTGATGCTCCCCACCCCTCCCCCCTGCCTCCCCGCAGGGCATGTGAGGGCAGAGAGCTTGAAGGGAGAAGAGTGAGAGCAAGCTTCGTTGGGGTACTTCCTTGTTTTACGAGCACACAGGAGGGGAAGGGCCAGGAGGGCCAAAGGCATCCCGGGCTCTCCTTCCTTTTGTGTAGCAGTGACATACTGCCAGCCGGCCTTATTTGTGAGTGTGGAACTGTGGGAAGTGCTCCGGGTGATTTATGGGCAGCATGGAGCGGTAATCCCTCCCCTGACTCTCTCGTTGGCCTTCTCGGCACAGCGGCACTAAATATCCAGCCCGACCTGGGGATGCGCTGCCGCTGGTGCGCTCCTGAGCCCGGGCTGTGTGAGCCTCGCAATTTACTTTTTCTAAACCACGATAAATTCAGGCACAAATGGCAGCAAAATTAACTGTGAAAATGCCACCGTATTTTGCAGGCTAGCAGCTCTTGCTGGCCCATCTCTGGTTTGGATTTTAAAACTAATTTTTTTTTTTTTTGCTAGAGAAAGAAAAGACCTCGGTTTTTGTTTTTTTGTGTTTTTATGTTTAGGTGAGTGATTACCATCTTTAACAGAATCTTGCTACTCAGCAGAAGAAGCAACTCTTTTTCCTTGAGAGGACAGTGGCTTTTAACTAAAATACTATATGGTTTGTGTTAGATTTCATTATCTTGTTTGAGAAATGCTCATTTGTTTTTCACTACTCGTCGTGTGGAGCGATAGTTAATTGATTTATGCTGTATGTCGCACGACCAGTGGGGAAGCCCGATGCAAATTAATATTAGGAAACAGGAGCTCTTCTGATGTTTGGAGGTAGTTACATTTCGGTGGGTGGTGGTGAGCCCGCGGGGGTTTACTTACTAGCTGTTGCTTAAGGATAGACTGCCATCAGCTGTATTTTATCCTTTCCAGTTTTGCTAAAGTGAGTTGACGTAATGACTGGTTAAGGTTGACATATTATATAAAAAGCTACTGGACTGCTGTTTTTGTCCAGGTTGATGCCTGAATGTCTTCCGTGACTCCTCCCTTCTGCATTAGAGGATGGCAGGTCAACCATGAGTAGGGTACTCAAGACCGTGCCACACAGGGAGGAGGTCTCCCTATTTTGCTTCAGCCCCCCACCCTTTGCCCTCAGGTTCTCTCTGAAGGTCATACAGACTCCCAGGCAGTTTCCCGACTTTACCAGCTGTGTCCAGGCTGCTATACCCAAGAAATGGTTGCTTTAGCTAAGAGCTGAAGCACTAGTGGAAATAAACAAGATAATGGAAAATGTGTGTGTGTGTGGTTCACATTATTCTTGTCACCTACTTGTTGGACTTTCGGAGGCAAGTCCCTTACTGTTTCTAGGTTGGAATTTATCTCTAAAATGGGATTGATAATCTGCCATAGGCCTAATATAAAGACTGAATGAGATAATAGATATGAAATTGGTTTCTCATTGTGATGGCACTGAACGGGAAGAAAAGAGATTTTCAGGAAGTGAAGAAGAAAAGCCATGGGAGAGGAGTCTTTTGGAGGAGAGAGCCTGGAAAGCGCCTGGTGCAGTGGAGCTGAGGACTGAGCCCCAGTGCTATGGAGAATGAAAATCCATTCACCTTGTGGGAAAGGGGTGATGGGCATCCCAAGGCTCCAAACAAGGTGCCTGAATCTAAATGGGGAACCTTAATGCTGACGTCAGGTGGCCTGTCCATTCTTAAGTTAGGACCACAAATAGGTAGGAAAATCCTTCTTTTCATAGTCCTGCTCCTCCCACTAGCCCCTAGATCCTGGCTAATATGAGGTAGGGTCAGTCCAACAGGCGAAAGTTGTTCAAAGAAGAGAAAAATCAATGAAAAAACCCACAGCTCGCATTCTATAAGCTATTTCAGGTTTTGTCAAGTTCTGTCTTTCATTGTGGCCTCTAAAATTTTGGCGTCAAGCTTATTAACCTCATTTGGCCTGGCAGGAGAAGTCCCCAGGTGTAGCTTTTCATTTGATGAGCCCACACTGGTGTTACTTGAAGTGTGGTCCATGGATCAGCAACATGTGTGTCCCTCTGGAACCTGTTAGAAATGCAGAATCTCAGGTCCCCTCCAGACCTAGGGTGGTCTGCATCTTAGCAGGAGGCACTGGTGATTTATGTAAACAGGGAAATCAGTTCAAAAAGATAAACCTCACCCTGTGCACATCCTCACACATAAACACATGCATGCTCATGATGCAGACAATTCATTTTCATCAAGAAGATTATAGGAAAAAGGACAGAAGTACATAAAAATGTCACCCAAGTTCTTGCCTCTGTTAACATTTCCCCTACTTATCTTTGTCTTTTAATTGAAAAAGTCTAGGCTTTCTTGTGAGTGGGAAGGAAACCCATTTCTCTAGCAAGCCACTCCCACATATTCAAAAAATACATTGTTTGACTAATTGCTGCTAGTAATGGGGGAGGAGGAAGAAAATAAAATTAAAATAGAGACTTGACCCTACTTTCTGTTGGATCATAGATCTTCAAGCCTTTTAAGACGTTGGAGAATTGAACTGATTAACTTCAAGTTATTCTACACCCATTTTAATTCTTTTTTTTTTTTTTCAAGATTTTATTTATTTTTGCGAGCGAGCAAGAACATGAGTGGGGGGCAGAGGCAGAGGGAGAAGCAGACTCTCTGCTGAGCAGGGAGCCCAATGTAGGGCTCAATCCCAGGTCTCTGAGATCATGACCTGAGGTGAAGGCAGACCTTAACCGACTGAGCCACCCAGGTGCCCCACCCATTTTAATTCTCAAATTTTGTTGAAGTGCGTCACGAACAGATTTGGTGTCCTGGGTAGACTCAGGTCTCTGTGCATCTGAGGTTCAACAGACTTATTTCATCTGTATGGGGAAGTTGATGGGAAAACAAGTATGAGAGTTTTCATTCTTCTTTGGACAGTCTACCTAAAAAGATTAATTGGCCCAACTCTAAAGTATTGCTTTGTAAATTTTCTTTTTTTTTTCTTTTTAAAGGCAGGGGTTGGGTAGTGTAAGTTGGAACAGTATTTCTCATTGAAGCAGAATTCTTTGAACTTGAGAAATAACTGATCTTGGTGCTGCTTTTCAGCTTCAAGGAATGAATTTCTTCTCTAAGCCCCCTATCTCTTCTTCTCCAAACTTCCTAATATTTAATTCACCAAACCAGAATGACATGAAGTTTTCCTTGCTGTCTCCAAGCTCCCTTTGTACACTTTCAAGGTTTAGAGGTTTCTTAGCAGTTGTCATCAAACAGACAGCATGCTCCGGGTGTCAGCCTTGTGAGCAGGAGCTGCTCCTGGGGGAGAACCAGCAAGTGTGCGACAACACTGAGCTCTTGAGTGACAGCAACCCACCCACCCTTGCCCGCCCTCCTCCAGCTTCAAGGGCTAGCAGGCTGGGCCATTCTAGAAGATTTGGAAAGGAGCCACCAACAGGAATGATTGAACAATTGCTCTGTGAAACTTAAGATAACACTTTGTTCCATCACAGTGGAATTGCTGTGTGACAGAAGGAAATTATCTGTTTAGTTCTTGATTAACATTTATGTGAGAAAAATAAAATTAAAGTTGATGGTATCTAGTCCAAGAAATGCTTATATTTACATTAAAGAGCAAATCTTAATTCAACACTTTTGTAGAGTGAATGTAACCAACTTTGGAGGATTCATTGTTTGAGTTGCAATTGGGGGGGAAAAGAAAAACACCAAAACACAAAAAACTAAAAACAACCTTTAAGATGCCAATGGAATGCCTCCTTGTTACCAAATTAAGCTCCCTGAAATCAAGATTTCCAGAAACAACTGGATTATGAATGTAATGTTATGGAAGAGTCCATCCCTCTGAATAGTTGGCAGGTATGTGTATATGGGATGATTTTATGGATGTTTACTTATTTTTAACAAGTAGAAAAGGTTGAACAAGTCTTACTGAATTCATTATAAATGTCTCAATCAAATTAATAAGGCAAACATTTTACCACTAATATAAAAGTAACCTCAATAGTACTTGTGGTAAAAATGTTAATTTAAATAACCTTTAATTCAGCCTCAAAATCAAGAATTTGAAAAATTCATGTGTTCATTCATCCAGGTCATATTATCATGAGCCCTCCCCCTCCTCCCACACACACCATGTATAAGCACAATCTTCGGCCAAATGGGAGATTCTGTGACGGGTAAACAGGATTCTTTTCCTAACAACTTTAAGGTTGGCTAGGGGAGACATGAACACAGTGAATGCAAGGCATATTGAGGAAGTAAAGCCAAGGTAACAACATATCTCTTGTCTGCCTTCTTTTTGTTTAATTATAGGCTCAGGTATTTGTGCAAGCTGGTATGTTTTATAAATATGTGTATAGTGCTTGATACTTACATAGAACTTACAGTATGGGCCAGAGACTTCCTAAAAGCTTTAAAGTTATGAACTCATCTAATCTATGATAAGAAAATTGGGGCACAGTGAGGCTGAATAACTTGCCAAACTCAGTAGAAGAGAAAGATTTGGACTTAGCAGCTCAGCTCCAGAATATTCCTAGGCACTGTGCTATGCTATCTTTCCAACGTGATTGCACACATCAGTATGAGCTAAAAAGAAGCGTGAAAAGCTCAGGGCTTATTAGCTGGCAGATTTGTTTCTATCATTTAGGCCTGCGCCATTACAAAATACATTCCTGTATCTTACTTCTTAATGAGTGATAGGCTTTTGAACCATGGAAATGAAACTGCTATAAACATTTGAAAAGAAACATGGGAAAAGGTTATCCAAAGGAATCCAACATTTCTAATGTGAAGACCAGTTTACAAAATAAGCACCAGGCCTTATGTTTATCTATTTTAAAGTTTAGAGTTTTTTTCTTATTTTTTTAAAATGCTGGGCATTTATTTATATAGATTGTATTTATTTGAAATTAAACCGTGGTATTTATGCACAAGGGTAGTTCCTAGCCTTGATTTTGGGGGAATATTTACTACTAGAGGAAAAGCAAAAGATAAAGCTTTGTTTAAGTGGAGGAGGAATGTTGGACAGGTGTCCTCGACAGTCTAGTGCCTCTCTGAGAGTATGGGAGACGATGAATTTTTATCTGGAAGTCATTCTGAGTATTAGGCTCATTAGAAAGTCCCATGCTTTAGTTTGCATGTGTGTGTGTGGGAGAGAGAGAGAGAGAGAGAGAAGGGAGGGGAAAGGAACAGAGGGGAAAGTAAATGAAAAGTCTTATGGAGAAATGAGATAAAGTAATGAATATGTGAGATCACCCCATTTTTATAAATGAGAAAATCACAAGCACTATTTTTTTTTTATCCCGTAAGACATAAAAGGGAAAACAAGACCGTCTTGACTAGTTATACTTAGAAGAATATTTTCACAAAGTGCCAAGCCTGAGCGTGGTTCTAGCTCCCTACCACCAAGTCCTTGATCTTCCTCATTTCACCCTCAGTGCCGCGGACAGAACCTGGCCCAGGATAGGTGCCCAGCAAACGGGTGTGGAATGAATGAAACTCGAGGCCCTGGCTTCAGAAGAAAGATCTCCAGGCCTTCAGGGAGGAGAGCTTCTCCTCACCTCAGACAGCTGCCCCTGGCCAGGTGCCACGTTGTCCTTGAAGCCGGGCTGCCCCACTGAACTCACTGGCTTTGAAGCAGCACGAGGCCTGTGCAGGAACCCAGCGGGAAGCCTTGTGTCTGTGACCCGGGCCCCGTGAGTAGCGTCAGGAGATTAGAGTGTCCTTGCTCCAAGGCCAGAGATACAGGCCCAGATTACTCTGGGTCACAGGTCCACATTCTTGGATGCAACAGGAGCATTAATTAGTGACAATTACCTATTGGAAAAAAGAAGTCGAGTCCTGAGTGCTCCTTCCAAAAAAACTTAAAGACAGAAGGAAGCTTCTAACAATGGGTCAAGGGAGATGCATTTCCGCCCTGATGTTAAAAACAAGGTAGTGTCTAATTGATGAGTAGTAGGGGCTCCCAGAGACGCTTTGATGAGCCATCTCCTGCTTCCTGATATTGTGACCCCCTCAACAAACACTGACAAATAAAACCAGCATGCCTTCAATATAAATGAGGGCACACTATCTGACGAGATGCTTCGTTCTCAGGATGTGGTTGAAATCCTGTTATGAATAAGGTTTACATCCTTGCCACTGAAATAATATTTTTGTACTGTGGAAATCAATGGTAAGGAAAAAATGGACAGGTCATCGAATAGGTAAACAATTTAACTTTGATGTAATATCTTGCTTGCTGGATGTGGTCCTGGGGAAAGTCAAAGAACATGTCGCTTCGTTGATCTCTCTTGTCCCTTTTCCCCTCTCTTCTTCCCATTTATCTTCTCTGACCTAGGGAGCATTTTGAGGATGAGTCCAACTCAAAACAGGGTTGTGGCAGAGTTTCTTTGCAGCCTTAGAGCTCTTTTACTCCTGGAATTATCCGAAGGTAGCTGGGATTTTGCTAACCGCGATTTAAAACAGAACCGAGAAATAAAAGTCACAGCATAGGGAACACGGTCAATGATGTTGTAATAGTGTTGCCTCGTGACAGGTGGGAGCTACACTTGTGGGGCAGAGCCTAATGTATAGACTTGTTGAGTCACTATGCTGTGTACTTGAAACTTATGTGACGTTGTGTGTCATCTCTGCTCAAATTAAAAACAAAAACAAAACCCAAACTCTGCATTTATGCTTGTATTATAACAAAATATGTAGCCAAAATGTATTATGCCAATTACTAATTTATACTTCAGTTTCGTTTTCCCATTTTATTTTCATGGCTGTAACTAACTCAGCTAAAAGCCATGGAAAAGCGAGTAGCACTCAGTTCTTGGGCTGTAGGTTCTATAGCTCTGTTGAGAAAATAAAATGTAACAAATCTATTGCAGCAGAGAAAAATTGTGCAAATATAATGAAAAGGCGGAAAAATTTCATGCTTATTTGTAATGTACCAGGGAAAATTGGTGAAACTCAGATATTTGTAATAGTCCTTTGCTTTTGTGAATAAAACTTTCCATGCTTCTGCTTTCTTATCTTAAAAAAAAAAAAAATAGAACCAAGAGAGATTTGGTCTGAGGGAAAGTGAGAGCATGTATTTTGCAAGTTGCAAACTTGTGGAGAATTTGTGGGTTCTTCGTTTCAAACAGAACTCAAATCTTTTGAGGCTCAAGTTCCATTTGCTCTTGGCAAAACACAATTTCCTGGTTCAAAAGAAAATAAGCACATAAAAAAAGGCCCCTAGGCTTCTTGGACATCAAAGTTTAGGAGATACTCTTATAAAACAGCATTTTGATGATTTTTAGATTATAGGAACCAGGAACATACAGATTAAAACTACCCTTGAACTACCCTTAAGTCAAGAAAAAAAACCCAAGGGCAAAGATGTTGGCAAAGTGCATTACACTATGGATGTTTTTGCCAAAAGTGAGACGTTTTAGCTAGTCTTCCTGCTCTCCCCGCGACTGAATTTTTTGTAAACTCTCAACTATGTCACGTTCCATTCCAGCTTCCTCCTCATTCCTACCAGATTCACACCTAAATGGGTAGTCATGATCCTTTGGAATCAATCAATCGTTTCTTTGAAAATGATGCTCGTCTTTTTGTTTAATGTTCAAGCCACTTTCCAGGTAAATATGTTCTTATACATGAGTACCAATCTATCCATTAAAAAGTCCATTGTTTAAAACAAAATTATTCTGCATTAGTGATTCTCCACTGGGGTTGATTTTGATCCCCAGGAGACATTTAGCACTACCTGGAGACATTTTGGATTGCCATAGCTCTGAACTGGAGGATGGGATTGTTCTTGACACCTAGTGGGAAGAAGCCAGCAGTGCTGTTCAACATTCTACAACGTGCAGGATAGCGGTCCACGACAAACAATTATCTTGTTCAAAATTTCAGTGTTGCTGAGGTTCAGAAACCTGGTTTTGGACTCTAGGACAATCATAGACAGTGTCTTCGGCTACATATCTTTTCTCCTAACCGAGATTAATGTTCCTTACTCATTTCTGGGCAGAGGTTCTTAGACTGGAGGAAGACAGGAGAATAAGAATGAAAAAAAGAAAGGAAGGAATATCTGCAAGCTAAAGTCATCCTCTATATCCTGAGTTCACACTCCCTGCCCCAGGAGAGCTCAGGAAAATAAGACATTTTTGAAAAGGTAAATCATGATTCTGAGGCCCAGAGATTATTAGCTGTTCTAAGAATGCTCTTTAGGTCAGAAGGAAAGCAATGGAAATAGGATGTGTTAATGTATTTTGTTTGTCATTGTTTTTGTATGCTACTACGTGCAACGCCAAACTGAGATTCACGAAATGCTTCCGTTCCTCAAAACTGCCAGGCTTGCTTGTTTTGCCCCCTTTGGAATTTGTTCCATCATTCATTCATTCATCGGACATTGACGCACCCTTGGAAAGGGGAGGGGTGGGGGAGGAACCTATGAATGGAAGCTTTCCTAGGCATGGCTGAGAGTCACAGAATTCCATGCAAAATCAACTGAGGCCGAGGTGCAAGGCCCTGTTGCAATCCAGCATAATGCGCAGGTTTTCTCGAAGAGATGGTGGCAGTGAGAATGTGTTTGTTGCTGTTGGGGAATTTGCAAATGTCTGTAGTGGCCATGGAGATGGTGTCCCAAGAGACAGAACGAAATCCTTTGGGGTGGGTTTCTCAAGCTTAGAAGCATGGGAAGCACCTGTCTGAAACCACAGCAGGAGCACATCAACAAAACAGATCTCCCTGGGGCTCACCTCGGGTCGCTGCCTCAGAATCTCTAGGGAGAGGAGATTTTTTAATCAAATGACACAGGTGATTGTTATCATCAGACAAGTTTGGGAAGCTCTCCCCACAGGACCAGAAAGCCCCAGACTCTCAGAGGGAACTTTCATCCACGGTCCCATTGTTAGCCCTACTATTACCTCCAAATGTATTCATTCACTCATGCATCCAGCAAAGGTCTCTCGCATACCTAATGTTCTAGAGGCTGGGGATGCTGTGGATAAGACTCATGAATTCAGGTTGACGAATGAGAACTGAGGAAGTCACAGGAGTATTTTACCTAAGAAGTCCCTTCTCTAAAGCAGGTCAGAAAGGTAGAAAAATGCTTTACATTATGGAGAAACGTAGGGAGGTATCCCCTCTTATGTGCATGTACAGGGCAAATACACTTCTGGTGTTCAGAAATATCTATTCTATTATTTCTGCGAGCTTGGAAAAATTGCTTAATATCCTTGTGCTCAATATCCCCATCTATAAAATAGATGGCTATATACATATTATTTACCGCACAGAGTTGTTGTGAAGAGTAAATTAATTAAGACTTGTAAAGTCTTAGGCCAATGTGTGTTACAAAGTAAATACACAATAAATATTATTTGCACTATCACCTCATCTTCATCTTCATCATTATTATAGTCCCTCCCCCTCTCCTTCAATCACATCCCATGATTCCCAGTGCCACTGATGGCAAAAAAATAAGTAAGTAAGTAAATAAATAAGGCAATCCCAGTAGATTGTATTCCTTTATTTACTCAGTCATCCATTCACGTATGTGAATTTAGAATCTGCTAAATTCAGAACTTGGAATAGGGATGTGGGAAATATAAAAACAAGTTAAGGGTTGGGGGGATTAAGCTCAGTTCACAAATATCTGTAGTTCAGGTAGGAAGTGATTAAGAGAATATAGATAATACATTCTGATGGTTCAGAATAGAAAGTGATTGATCTTCTAGCTGCCGGCTTGTGGGGAGAGAGGAAATTGGGATATTCTTTGGGGGAAGTGTAGTAATCAGTACATTGTGAGAAAATAGAACAGCAACCAAATAAATGTATTGAATTGAGTTGAAGTCAATACATTCTTTATCCTCCTTCCAAGTAGTGCCGTAAAGGTAGAGTAGAAATACCAAATTTCAGAAACAGTTGGGCTTCATGGGCTAGCCTGGGAAACTAATGGCTCTTGATAACAAAATTTCTACGAGAAAACAAGCTCTTGAATTTCAAATAACAATATATGTATGATCTTTTGACTTGCCGCTTGTTTATAAATGGGGGTTGACCTGAATTCATTGTTGATTTGAAAGGAAAGTGAGTGGGGTTTTAAATCCCTTATTTACATGGGACTCTCATGGGTCACCTTCCTATGGACATATCTCAAACACACCAAGACCTTTTACAGAAGCTTAAATAATGCTGTACAGCTCCTGTTTTACTCCTTTCCCACCAATTCACTTTTTAGCTTATCTAGACTTTGGTATGTCATTTGGAAATTGGGCTCTGTTTTCCCTGCTTAAATTGAAAAAAGCAATGATTAACTGAAATAACACTGCACATTACTCAGATTTAATTATGTTTGTAATACATCACCCAATGATATGGGGCAACTTCTTGCCGTTCACTTTCCATCATGCGTTTCTCGTAACATATGGTCCTCATGAAATAGTTTTGATTCAGAGTCCCCAGCAGCATATGGCAAAAAAAAAAAAAAAAAAAAAAAAAAAGCCCCTCAAGTCAAATGCAAAGTAAAGGCCAGCCTTCATGCCCCAGAGGAGCCTCCACTGACGGCAAGCCAGCGAGCCCGGAATCTGAATTGGTGTCAGGGTTTCACTCCTCGTGAAGATTTTACATTTGGTTTGGGACTTTGGAGCATGAGGTTCTGGATGTAAAAGTCAGAAGAGATATGGCTTTTGTAATGTCTGCAGAGATTCCCGTGTCGATAAGGTCAGCAGAAAGTTAATAGATTTTTATCTTCTCATCACATGAACTTAATATAGTGCAACTGTTGGGCGGGGGCGGGATGGGGGAATGGGATGGGAATCCCGGCACACTTCTCAGATTGTCACGGAGGGTGTTTTAGGTATTTAAGTGCATTTTGGGGTAAGTTAAAAACAAAACAAAACAAACCCAACCCTACCTTTCACATTTAAAGAATAAAACTTTTACATAAAACCTTTGCTTAAATGCTGTGCAACAGCTTTGACTAAAAACAAGTATGGTGGACGCAGGACATGTTTTTTCCTTTGGGCTGGTTATTCAATTACACGCGAGTAGGAAAAGCTTGCATTTATGGTGCTTTAACAGAATGTGAGCCAGTTCAACTTCAATGCCTTCAAGCGAATGCTCAGAGCCATAAGGCGGTTCCATTAGGACCGTTTCATTCTTCCACCAGACTCTTAATGACTGCCATGTGCCTGCCCTGAAGGGAAGGCCCTTCTGCCAGGCGCTGGCATAGGTCTGGACACTCCAGTTGAGGGAGGGTGGTATGTGTGAAGTTTGCCACCAACACCGGCTTTCAGAGGAAATCTGGGCGCGCGTGGGAGAGAAAACACCAGGCCGACTCCAGATGCCACCTTTGCAAATCTCCAGGCCCCGTGGCTTTCGAACCAAGCTGCTGACGCGGTATCTGCTCTCCTGGCCGCTCTGCCCAGCTGCCCAAATTGACTGTGAGAGCGTTCTCGGCAACCTGGGGATGCTCCCGGGGGTCCGCGGGAAAGCCGCAAGGCTGAAATGCAAAGGGAAGTCCGTGGAGGGACAGCGCCGGGTCAGCCTGACTAGCAGGCCTCAGCGATCAAACATGTCACACCTGTCTTGGCCACTGGTGCAGGTGTTCTAGGTCAGCTCTCACTGTGGTTATCAATCGCTGACAGTTGACAGTTTAATTTTACACCACAAGTACCTCATTACTTGTGTAGGCACTTGAAGAACATGTGGGCACTGGATTGGATCAGTGATCAATGACAAAGGTTGCAGAGGGTACAAGTGGTAGCAGTAAAAGTGAAGGTCTCCGTGCATGAGTTGGCAGTGGGAGGGATACACGACAAGGGGAGTTTAACTGACAAACAGTCTGTCAGGGTGGAAAGAATGGAGATTTGCCAGTAAGCTCGCTGTAGATTATAAAACATATCTCTCGATTTGAGGGAACGGAAGGGGGGAAGACAAACCCACCCCAACAGAGCTTCCCTTTCTTGGAAGTGCTTACGCAAATGGAATGAATGGGCAGGACTGTAAATTCTTATTCAGGAGCATTTATCTCACAACATAGATCCATTCAGGTGTTTAGGCATTTAAGATCAGTAGGATGCCGTGATGCTATTTTATAAAGATATATGTGCGTGCGTGTGTGTGTGTGTGTGTGTGTCACACCCACTCTACTAAACCAGACTATTGCTGGTTTAGATGATCCTGCAGCAGCTTACTGTGGATATTCAATAATAAGAAAGTCATTCCATATGAGCTCTTTTATTCTTATCAATGCAATTCACGGTCGACACCACCAAAATAGATTGCCTTATAGTGGTAAGAAAAAAATCCATTCTTTCAAGTGTCTTTTATAGTGGTATTTTAATACATTCCATGCAATTTTCCTCTCCCCTCAACTTTTTATTTTCTAAAAAGGAGTTTCTTACATTCTTTTCCTTATAAAAACCTTCCTGGTGGTATTGTTATTTTCTTAAAAGACATTGGCTGTAAGGAAAAGGCCACATGGCTTGAGCTTTATTCCTTACTGTGGGCCTTGTCAGCTGGAGTGAGATTAATTGGGTGTGTGGCACATGGTGTTGTAGAATGAAGATGAGTTTGGAGGCAGATGGACTTCAGTTTGAATTCCCTTTCTGCAACTTCCCGTTGTGGTGCTTGGGCAAATTATCGACAGCCTCAGATACATTGTTCATTAAAAAAAGTATTAATTGTTGAAAGGGCTAAATGAGGTAAAATGACAGAGATTGCCAACTGCCTCCCTATATCTGTTCTTCTCTTGTCTCTTTTTTTTTTTTTAATTTATTTATTTGACAGAGAGAGATCACAAGTAGGCAGAGAGGCAGGCAGAGAGAGAGGGGGAAGCAGGCTCCCCACTGAGCAGAGAACCCGACGCGGGGCTCGATCCCAGGACCCCGAGATCATGACCCGAGCTGAAGGCAGAGGCCTAAACCACTGAGCCACCCAGGCGCCCCCTTTTGTCTCTTTTCAATAACACAACCACTTGAACTTTGGCTATGAATATGGGCATCCAGGTATCGGTTACGTTTCCACTCTCCCACTGGAGTTAGAGATGGCCATGCCATTAGAGTTCTGTCCCATGGGATATGAGCAGAGCTATGTTTAAATTATCTTTAGTTTAGAAAAAGAAACTATCTGCTCACCTTTTCCTCTTTCCCCCCTTCCTATGAATGGGAAGGTAGAGCAACAGTAGTGGGTCTGCTCTGAACATTGTTAAGAAATGGCAGAGCAATAAGGTAGTAGGAACCTGGAACCCTGGGTGACCTTGCAGATCAGAGCAGCTTACCTGCCTGGGATTGCCTGCCTCACTTTGGACCGTTACATGAGAAAGAAACATACTTCTCTGAGTATTGCTACTGAGTTCCCTTTGTTATAGCAGCTTAGCCTATACCCTAAATAATATACCTAATAATGAAAAGCACCAAACATTAACATAGTTAACACTTCACCATGTTTATTGCTTAAAACAATATATATGGTTTCATTTCTAATCGAGGTAGTGGATACTACATGTAATACATCAGATATTAACCAGAAAGCATCTGCTTAGTGACTGGGTTAAATAATCATTCTTTCTGTCCTCCCTAAACAGGTCCTACCAGTCAACTGTCACCTGTTTGGAAAATATGCACCTTTTCAGGTTGCTCTGGTTCCTTTACAGAATCATCTCTCTCATTCTGTGATACTTTCCTCAAGATTTGGAGGAATAAATGAACTTGACTTTTCCTTGCAGTATCAAGTGCACTATACCATTTATGAAGCCTAATTCACCATGGTTACTTACCATATAACCTGCATGCTTCTGCTTTAAAAAATTGGGCAAACTTGAGGGTGAGTGATAATTTTCAGGAAAAAGAGGCATGGGGTTCCAGAACAACAAGCAGTACACTTATGATTCAGCAACCACTGGCATCTCAGGGTTACCAATCCGTTCTTACTGGTACTCTGCCCACACCTGAATGCAGAGCATTCTTTCTAATCTCTTCCTCTTCTTCCTTATCACCCCACCCCTCCTGTGTTCTTTACAGACCCTATCTTGCTCATTCCTTTTTGTCCCCCCCGTCTTGTCCATTCTTATGGTCTGGCAAAAACTGGAAGCCTTCAGCCTTGTGTGGTTTTAACTGCAGCACCCAGGGCTAACAAGGTTGCTGTGACATCTCTATGCTACAGAGAACCTTTTGTTACCTCTGCCCTCTTCCTCTAGAGTTGATGTCTATTACTTTGGGCCCACAGAAGAAAAGAATAAAAGGTAGCACTTTCCAAGTTCGAAGATATATAACTCTGCCTTTTCTCCATTTGTGTGATTTCCTTTCAGTTCAAAGAAAGCTTATGGGACAGGATAGCTGCCGTAGCGTAGCTGACAGGCTTTGTTTTTTAGAGGTGGGACTAAACTCATTCTGTCTAGTGCTCGAGGGTATGATGAGAAGCTCCATGGGAGGCAACATATGTCATCTTTTCTGCTTTAATGGTACTTCCGTGCCTGGGAAATCGGATGGCCAGGTTATCCTTTAGGCAGTTTTGCAACTGACTGAAGCTCCACTCGGAATTTCTGACCTTCCGTCCCTGTCACGTGCCTCTGGGAATTTACATATGCTTCTCAATGACATCTATAATTAAAGACCAGCATCTCTACTGTTGCCCTTCAGATAACATCAAGCAGAAGGAGATGCTGACTTTATTCTACCTTAGCGATGACTCATGCTGGGATGGGTATAAGGATGTGTGGGGACAAGGGGAAAGGGAGATCCCCCAAAGAGTACTGTGTGTATATCCTCAGGGTCCTGTAGCTTCATTGTCTATCCTCATGTGCCCATTTTAGGGGATGCATGGGTGATCTGTTACCAATTCAACTTCCTTTAGAGGGCAGCTCACAAAAGGGTCCTCTGCAAGTCCCTCCCGTGTTTCTTAAAATGTAGGGCCCTTCATGGGACTTTGTCCCATTAAGCAACTTGCTTCTGGTGGCATGGGGGAAATAACTCCCACCCAGCTCAGGCTACCCCGTGGCTCCCTCCCAGGGTTTGGAGGGGCCAGCCCAGGACCCTGATATCTCCTTGGCTCTCTGTGCTTCTAGTTGTGTGTTCCTACCGCCTCACACCTCTCCCCTGTGGAAGGCCAGGCCTCCAGCCCAGTTTTCTGCCTGGCTGCCCCCACAGGGCTCAAGGGGCCTGCATGAAAGCAGTCCTAGCCAGAGTTGCTCTTCCAGCCCATCATTAACAAGGTGTGACCTTGGGCCAGTCACTTAACCTCTCTCTGCTTCAAGTTTTTCATCTGTGAAATGAGAGGCATGAACTAAATTGGTGGTTTTCAAACTGCTCATCAGCAGATCCTCAAGGGAGCTGGAGTGAGAGAGGGATTTTTCCTTATTCCCCATATATTTAAGCCACTCAAAGCTTGGTTAATTTAAGCTGTGTTGCAGGGAAATCTTTCTTACACTTTAACACAAGTCCTCATTAACACCTTTCTCCTTTCAGCCCGTCTTCTCCATAGTGTTCTCTGTTCTCTCAAGGAAATTTGCCTGGAGAAAAAAGGCAATTGTACCAACTTCTTGAAGATGAGATTGTATTTACAGGAAAGTGTGAATTTCATTTCATTTATTATTAGCAGTGGATTTTTCTTTTGAGGCCAGTGACCAATCATGGGTAAGATCAGAAACAGATGGAAAAGTTTGTCCCTGTCAGAAAATACAACGGTGTTGTAGTGCATTTTTGACCTTTAACCTACATGTGGAATATTATCAATTAGATGTTGGAATTTGTATGGTTTTAATCAGTATTATTTGTGTCTTTTGCATATTTGCGAATTGGACCCTTCGTGTGACCAGACACGTGACTGGGGCTGGCTCTTCCTTTTGGAATAGACCTCCTATTCAAATCCCCTGGTCACGACAGGCGCCTGCAGATGAAGAGCTATTCTGGGAATGGGGAAGTTTAGTCCATTCACAGGCTCATGGAGAGCACTTTTCTGTTAGGGGCTTGGCACCTGGGGGGAAAGGTGTCATGAAAGAGTTTCGTGGCAGACCTGCTTCGTATCAAGTGTTTTTCCTGGGCTGGTGCAGGTCCACGGTTCTGGGACTCAGCAGTGCTGTGCCGTCCAAAATTGCCATGTGCGAGGCTTGGTGAATTGGGCCCAACAACACATTCCTTGTGGGAATGACGCATCCCCGGCTTTGGCGTCTCTCTCTGCTGCTGCCTTCCCTTTTTATAAACCTTAAAGGTGTTAGGGACTGCTGTGGAGAGTAGTTTTATATTTGGCAGAGATACCAGATTTTGTGGGGGGAGGGTTTGGTTTTGAAGCCCTAACCTACTCATCAACTCAGTTCCCTGCAGAGCTTTGCCCTGGACTATTTTAAGCCGGGGGCTGGCGGAGGGAAAGGGCTTGTAAAACTCCAAGGTTGGTTTGAATTTGGGGTTTGTGGCGGCACCTAAGTGTAGGTGTCCTGCCACCTGGCTTTTAGCTCCATTCTGAGAGTCTTCCTGGCTTTCATGGTACATGTAATTTTGACCACTAACAACTTTAGAAAAGTCTAATGCTGGAGCGATTATTGCATAAATCTCCAGATGGAGAAACGGTGTTTTTTGAAGTCAGATTGCATATTCCACTCTACAGTCCTGGGAGCCTGAACCACTGAATGAAAATATTGCAAAAGAACGCTCTGAAACGGAAGTTCTATGGACCGTTTCTCAGACTGGCCTTTCTGCTCTACTTTCCAAATGAAGAAAATAATTAGTCCTTTTACCCTGTTTAAATATTTAGCCATTGTGTCTTGGAACTCAGCCAAAAATAATCACCTGAAATTTTGTTTATGATTTGTTCACAAAAGTGGCCATACTTTTTAAAGGAGAGCAAAAAGAACATTTTAAGAATGTGTGAGCTCATTATGAACCCAATATGTTTTAAAAACATTCAACTTGTAAACTCCTGAAATGCGGTTTATAATGGAAACACGGTGGAGTTTCCTGGAGTAGGTCTGAGCCTCCTAACTTCCAAATTCTTTTAAAGCAGACCTGGTTCCTCTTGTGGGGAGAAAGTTATCATGGCCTCTGGGTAACTGCTATTTCTTGTTTTTGGACGACTATGTGCCGCTTAGTATATTTTAGGGATATGTGTGCTTGTGAATTATTTGTAGAAATTATGCCTACCATCCTGCCTTTCTGTTATGTATTTAAATCCTCTTTTTTTACCCCAAAACTACAGTTCAATAATTATTGACTTTCTCTGCTATCTTTGCTTGGTTTTTAATCCCTTGGTCGGCATTTGTAATTTGCTGAGTTTATGTTATATCTCAATTTTTATTTCATTTTATTGTAAATCAAGAGGTATTTGTGCCAAATATTGTATAACTATAAAATAAGCTCCCAAATGGCATTGTGTTAATTATGATTGTCTTTTAGTCGGAAGGTTTCTACATGGTCAAATTTTTTTTTTAAAGATTTTATTTATTCATTTGACAGACAGAGATCACAAGTAGGCAGAGAGGCAGGCAGAGAGAGAGGAGGAAGCAGGATCCCTGCAGAGCAGAGAACCTGACGTGGGGCTCTATCCCAGGACCCTGGGATCATGACCCGAGCCAAAGGCACTTTAACCCACTGAGCCACCCAGGCACCCCGTCAAATTTTTTTTTTTTTTAAAGATTTTACTTATTTATTTGACAGAGAGATAGCACAAGTAGGCAGAGAGGCAGGCAGAGAGAGGGGGAAACAGGCTCCCCGCTGAGCGGAGAGCCCAATGCAGGGCTCGCTCCCAGGACCATGAGATCATGATCTGAGCCAAAGGCAGAGGTGTACTCACTGAGCCACCCAGGTGCTCCAGGTTTCTACATCTTTAAGACAAAGAAAATAATAATGATGTAGATGCTTGCAAATTCCTACATTTCTTTTTGAATGATCAAGGGATGATTAAATTAAAATCAACATATTTATCATCTTGTGGTGTTAAGTGTGTTTGATAGTTTCTCTTCTTCTTCCCTCCTCCCTTCCTCCCTCCCTCCCTTTCTTTCTCTCAAATTGCTAATTTATATGTAATATAGTATCTCCTCAAGTAAGCCATTTCCCTGTCATTGCCAGTGATTTAATTGATTGTTCATATAATGGAGTATCTTCATGAATCGTGTCTGGGAGCCACCCTATTCCTGTTTAAAAGTTAAGCATGTAATAGCCTGTTCTTATCGTGCATTTTTCATGAGTAGATTCCATGGGACACACAGTAACTGTGGCTTCCCTGGATGCATACAGGGTTCTCCACTATTGATTGTAGCTCACTTGTGTTTCCCGTGGGTAAAATTGCATTTAAGGGTTGGGGATGAGGTTTAACGGTCTTCCTAATGCCCTGAATGATGGAAGTTGAACATGAACGTATATGTTCATGTCCATCAGGCTGAATGCGAGAATTTGATGTAACCTTGTTTCTAAGGCTACATACACATCACCACTGATATTATCAGGTCATCACCTACCACATTCATTAAATCATAGCTCAGCTGTGATGTTCTCAAAGCTTCTCCCTTCTTTCTCCTTTGGCCTTTATTTTCATACTTCTTTTTCCATCTGGCTCATTTGAATATCTTCTTGTCTCCCATTTTCTTAAGACCTTTCTCTTTGCTAGCTAACTCATGATAAGAATAACGTCTGTAGATAGTACTTATTAAGAATATTATGCACCAGCCACTGTGTGAACGGTTTTCTGTACTATTCTCTGAGGAGGACTATCATTACCTCCTTTCTCTGGGTGATGTATCTGTACCTCAGGGTCCTGTGACTAGTTCAGGGTGGAGATAGACTCAAAACCATGCTTCTGTCTCTGACTTGAGGCTAGTTTGCCCATGCTTTTGGAAGACACTTTTTATTCCATCCCTTATCCTCCCCTACCCCCAACATTTACTTTTGATTCTTGTATGAGAATGAACCTTTTTCATTTGTTTTACTGGCAGATGACTATCTTTGAGAAGATTTAGGACAGTTTTATAACTTGTTGTTTATTTCACGTGATGGGAATTGTAGCCAAAAAGATGCCATTTAAAATAAAATTGCATCTAATGCTACTTTAAAATTAGCATCCAGCTTTAAAGTTAGTCGAGGATGTTGTTTGCTTGTTGGATACTTTTAAACATTTTAATTATTTTCGGATTGGTAGCAGGGCAATTAAGACTGATGAAGGGGAAAAATAAACTCTTTGTCCCCTAACCAAGAACATTTTCATGTTTTTATTCTAGTGAAACCAAGCAGACAACCATAGTGTGAAGTTCCGGAAAAGTTAATACTGGGTGTTTTTCTCTTACTTATGGTTTCCTGCAAGGCCAGGACTTGGGCAACTGCGGCTAGAGCTGGAAACACTGATGATCTGATGAGTTTGCTACATTTCCAGCCTAAGTGTCTGTGGATATCCTGGATTTGGATAAACCGTGGACCACCGCCCATGTTAGTGGGTATTTCTCTACTTAAAATTGCTAGCCTCTCTCTGTACATCTCCAGGCTTCCTTTAATAATGACAGGCTCCTATTTCATCATTCTGGGATCGGAACTTCATGGTCTTAAGGGCCATATGTGTAGATAGAGTCTCCTGGCTGCTTTGCCAGCTTCATCAAGAACTCAGAATCAGAGCCTCTGCCCACCAGAGGGATCATGGGTTGGGGTGGTGGGGTGGGGGTGGGGGTGGAGAGCGGTCAAGTCACTCAAAGTGGTCAGATGTCTGGGGATTAGTCTAAGACGAGTAACACAGTTTGAAGTCACAGTCTTGTCTGTGTATTTGCTTGTTACAGCTTTGGAAAGAAAAAAAAACCCAACAGCAGTCTTTTTAAAGACATCTGGTCTGTGCCCACTCAGATACCGCCTGAATATGGTGCTCAGGCATTGAGCAGTGCAGGCATTGTTCTTTCTGCAGACCATGTGACTCAAAGTTCTCCACGGGTCCTGTGTACAAGGCTCGGCCTGTCTTCATTGGTTTTCCTGAGCGGCTCTCCTTCACCTCCCTGGTGTTGTTGCACAAAGACCCTTTTGTCAGGCAATATTGGACTCTCCTCAAAATCTAAGCACTTTCAGGAAAAGACTTGGAAGTCTATCTTCTCAGTTTCCACACCTCTTTGCCCTCTGCTCTGTCATTTAGTGTGAGTGGTTGTTAAGCTCCCCACTCGGGTCCTTATCCAGTTTATTAGTGGATGGGATTATTACTGCGTCTATCTTTCTAAACCTATGTTGGACATCTCCTAACACGTCTCAGTCTTCTATTTCACCTCATCTTACACTTTGATAAGATTGAGATTTTCAGGGATGTTACTTTTACATGTCAGGCTGATGTCCAGTGAGATATTTAATCTTTCCTTTGCCTTAGCTGGGGTACCCGCTCCCCAACCCCCCCATCTCCCACACAAAACTTTCATTTTCCTGGGAAACATTTTCTTTTTAAACTAGTGTGATTTGATATGCTCTACTTGAATAAGAAAAAATGCTAATGTGTTTGACTAGTCCAATTTATATTCATAAAATACAGTCACAAAAGAAGAGGCATTTCATTAAACTAAGGTATTTGTAACTCTAAGAAATTTATATTGGAAAGTTTCTATTTAATACCAGAATACACTGTGGTCATTTACATTTTTTGCTAGTCTCAAACACTAATTAGTTCTATTTAACAAGTTTTTTTTTTTGTTTGTTTGTTTTTTTTAGTTTTTAATCTTGGGTGTTTTAATTTTATGTCAAATGGCATTTTAATTGTCTCTGTGCTCTAGGGTAATCTACCTGCATCTATTTTGTGCTGTGTACGTGGTAATGGGTGTAACAATTCAGTGTCTCCCTAATATGTCTGTTGTGATATAATCGCATGTAAATGAAATAGATTTTCTCGCTATGCATTTTGAAGATACTTTACTCATTCTGAATTCTGCTGACAATAGTTTTCAAGGTAGAGATGCAATTATATAGTGTTCTACACGGAGGGACTAAACAAGGATTTCAATTAATAATGCACTCTCAGCCCTGAGAGATATTACATTCTGCCAGATCAAGGGTTATCCATCAATGCCTGCACCGAGGCTGTCTCTTTGCCTTCCTCTCCCTGTATTCTGTGCCTGTGCTCATCAGTATGCCCTAGGATGGTAAGTGCTTGGCACAACAGTTTGCACTGAAGTGCTTTCCCCCCCACCCCCGCCCCTGAGGCCAGTGACACTGTTTCCAAAGGCTAAACTTGCTCACTTTTCAGAAGTATAGTATTTTGGCATTCCATGGAGCATCGTAAAGAATTACAGTAATTGCACCTCCTGAAAAAATAGGGAAATTGTCAGTAGTATTTTGCACCCAATTGTTAAGTTAGCCAGAATACCTGGCTAACAATGCTTTCAATTATTGAGTTTATCAGTTTATCTTGTATTATTTTTCAAAACAACGGAAATGTAGAAACAAAACATTTTTTATGCTCTTCTTCTTGGCGAGCTAGTGTCTGATTGAAATGACTGTGTGAATAAAAGAGATCTATTCTTGAATTTGGATTTGAAGTTATTTTTCTCCAACATGCCAACAGTTATTTAAAATAATGTCTATTTTTTTAAATATCCCCTCTCTGGTTTTGGCATTTGTGTTTCGTATTGAAGAATGGGGTCCCCATAGTATACGTATCCTATAGCCAAGTAACTGCATTTATATTGTTATAAATTTTTGAGGTTGGAATCTCAAGTTTTTAAATTAAATAACTACAGTTAACTGTATTAAGTGTAAGGTTGAATTTGATCAAAAATAAGAAAAGCATTTATGACAACCCCTGTAAATGTTTAAATACTTTAGTTGTGTTTGTGAGCATTAAATTGTATTATAAGAAGCCAGCATTGAGTATACTGGTTCCTCTGGGACACATTTGACTTTTGGGAGATAAAAAAATCTTGCATTAATGAAATTCTGCAAGTTTTTGATTTAGTAGACAACGTTTCCAGTATATGTGAAACAATTTTAAAGTGTATATGTGTATGATTACTTGTAGAAACTGTTTAACTTTAATGGGGCATTTCTTGATCACATAATAGAAAAACTAACGGCTTTAATTAAGATTTATGAAGCATAGAGGTAATATATTCTGCTAAATTAGGTAGCTGTTGGTGGGTAGTGTGCTGTATAGATGAATTTTCTACATATACTTCACGTCCTTGTGCATTTTTTGGCTTAGAAAAGTAACTTGTAACATTGGAATCCCTATC
This sequence comes from Meles meles, assembly GCF_922984935.1. Lineage (NCBI taxonomy): Eukaryota > Metazoa > Chordata > Mammalia > Carnivora > Mustelidae > Meles > Meles meles. The sequence goes on from NC_060069.1 coordinate 68,484,690, forward strand.
TCCATTAGTAGAAAAAACTAAGCTTCTTTTAAAGTTTTAATTAATAGCAATAATTTAATGATGGACAGATACTATTAAATTTTTCTTTAAATCATTGATTTCAGGTGGCCATATGAGCCTGTCTTCAAGGAAGGAAAGGAAATTCACCATTTCATTCAAACAACTGGTTAATTTGAAAGCAAGTAGCTTAGAAACTGGTTGCAGGACTTAAATCAACCAATTCATTTAAAACAAACAATTTTGGGGAAATTAAACTATTCCTTCCCTCCACTCCTTCCCCTGCCACTAACGGTAGAATAAAGATATGACTTTTAAATCAATCCAGACTGTGTGTTATGTTGATTTGTGTACTCTACCCAGCCTGCTGTATTGCCTTGTTCTTCAATATGTTGCTATGATTATCAATTGATATTTATTTATTTATTTTTTTAAAAGATTTTATTTATTTATTTGACAGAGAGAGATCACAGGTAGATAGAGAGGCAGGCAGAGAGAGAGAGAGAGAGAGGGAAGCAGGCTCCCTGCTGAGCAGAGAGCCCGATGTGGGACTCGATCCCAGGACCTGAGATCATGACCTGAGCCACCCAGGTGCCCATCAATTTATATTTATAGAGTAGCAGTCTGGATACGAAGGGTAAGTTTTGTCATGAGTCAATTCTGTGCAAACCTGCAGATGGACTGGTGGGGGCTGATGGATCTGGGTCTCCTTTGTTAGGCAGCAGTTCACCTCTTCCTAGTTCCCAAAGGAGGAGGATCAGGCTCTAGAAGGGAAGGTAGCAGCTCCTTTCTGTCCATATTTCTTTAGGGCAATGGCTCTCAAACTTTAATTTGCATCAGAATTTCCTGAAAGTCCTGCTAAACCCAGAGGGCTGGGCTCCACCCCTAGAGTGAGCCTCATAATTTACATTTTAAATGAGTTCCAGGTAATGCTGAACAGTTTCAGGGACAAAATTTTTTGAGAAGAGAAGGTGAAGCTGAAAGGAAAAAAAGGAGGGGGGAGGAAGAGAGGGAGGAGGGGAAGAAGGAGAAGGGGGAGGAGGGTGGGGAGGAACGGAAGAGAAGGAGGAAGGGCACAGCTAAAGGTAGATACAGAGAGAATTGGGACTAGGCCATCTTCAGAAAGCCACATATGATTTTTCCCCCTTCAGTTTGAGCAAAGAGCCAGCTATTTTAAGAGAATGGCATTTATTTGATGGAGGGTCTTGAGGTTCTTAGGCAAGAAGTGCTTTTTTGAATACAGAATTAATGACCAAAGTTGGATTCCCTGGTTAACCCTAATGACCAATGACCTGTAAGGGCCTATTTAGCCAGAGCAGCTCCATCCTGACCTGCGCCCCCCCCCCCCCCCCCCCCCCGGAACTTACTTAAAAACAAGTCCTGGAAACCAGTCCCAGGTAACAAAGCCCAAATACAAGGGTGGGTCAGGCCAGGTGGAGGTATTCAATCAGTGGGGGTGCATACTGTCTCCTAGCTACCAAGGAGTATGGGCCCTGCCCTTTGGGTGCCCTTTGGGCGCCACTTCTGACCAAGGTGATAGGCTAGTTCAGATATCTACTATAGGGTAAACTGTAATTCAATTGTGTGTGACTTATGTGTGACCAGCAGGACTGTGCAGCTTTCTCTGTGTTACAATCTCATTGGTCACCTGTGTGTGGCCAGGCCCAACCACATGGCCTTTGCCCTTAAAAGCTAGTCTGTAAAGAAGAGCGAGCTCGCCTCTTTGCAAGAGACTGCCCTGGCCAGTCAGTTTGATTCTCGATGCTTGGCGGGAAATAAAGCTTTGCTTGACCTTCGCTTTGTATCAGTCTCGCTCCTTTGACCATGGACCCAACGGAACCACTTCCAATTTTCCCTTATTGGCTCCCTGGGGATGAGAACTGCAAGTCTATTAGCATCTGTCTAGGCTTTTTTTTTTTTTTTTAAAGAGAATTTTATTTTTTATATTTATTTATTTAAATTTGTATTTATTTATTTGACAGACAGATCACAAGCAGGCAAAGAGGCAGGCAGAGAGAGGAGGAGGGGAAGCAGGCTCCCTGCTGAGCAGAGTCTGATGTGGGGCTGGATCCCAGGACCCTGGGATCATGACCTGAGCCAAAGGCAGAGGCTTTAACCCACTGAGCCACCCAGGCACCTCAGCATCTGCCTAGGCTTTTATGTCTGCTTTCTCTCTCAGCTCTGTATAGGACACAGTCAGTGATTCTCAAACTGTGCTGAGCAGAGACTCACCCGGCGACCCTGGGGGAAATGCAGATTTGTGGACCTAGCACAGAGATTCCGAGTAGGTAGCTCTTTGGTGAGCTGAGGAATCTGAATCTGAATTTTTAGGACTAATACCAAAGGAGATCTGCATGCTGGGAGTTGTGGGCCAGAGTGAACTATACCAATATGTAGACAATCTGCATTTTGCAAGATATATTCGTCTCCAAACCCAAGTGGTTGCTCTACTGGGAAATTCTCTCCTTCAGCTTTCTTGTCCAGATGCAATCTCTTTCTGCCCCAATGGAAATCTTGATGTGGAATTTATGATAAAGTTGGATAGTTGCTTCTCAAACTCTACATCCTGTTTCTACCAAGTTAGGTCTTGAAAATATTAATTTCCCTAAATCTGATTTTCCCCATCTACAGAGTGCAGGGTGAGGCTAGACCATTTCTGAGTCTTCTTTCCCTAGCTTTGACACAATGTCCGTCATTTGACAACATTTATTTATTTATTTATTTATTTATTTATTTTTCAAGATTTTATTTATTCATTTGACAGACAGAGATCACAAGTAAGCAGAGAAGCAGGCAGAGAGAGAGGAAGGGAAGCAGGCTCCCTGCTGAGCAGAAAGCTCGATGCGGGGCTCAATCCCAGGACCCCGGGACCATGACCTGAGCCAAAGGCAGAGGCTTTAATCCACTGAGCCACCCAGGTGCCCCCATTTGACAACACTTAATGGCTATAAATAAATAAACACATATATAGTCTATTTTTAAAAAAGTAAATAAAAAAAGTTAAAAAAATTAATTAATTTATTTATTGAGAAGGAGAGAGTGCGAGTGAGGGAGAGAGAGAGAGAGAGAGAAAGCACAAGCAGGGGGAGGGGTAGAGGGAGAGGGACAAGGGGATTTCCCTCTGAACCAGGAGCTTGACACGGGACTTGATCCCAGAACACTGGGATCATGATCTGAGTCGAAGGCAGGCACTTAACTGACTGAGCCACTCAAGCACCCCATATCCAGTGTTTTCTATATACAAATATTCATAAGTTTTTTGTATAAACACATACCGCCGTTTATGTATCTGTACATAGATACAATCTATGATGTTTGTGTCCATAAATACATATTATGTATCTCTATCCATCATGCATATAACAAAGCACATGTATATATGTTTATGTATAATGTGTATGTCCATATAATGTGAGTGAGAGAGGTTGGGTACAAGGATGAGTACTACTTCACCCCTGCCTTCCAAACAGGAGCCTTCATTTTCACTCCTAGGTGAGTCAGATCCTGATATAACAAGGTATATGGGGGGTCTACAGGAGTTAGCTCTGAAAGCAGTGGGAGCAAGGAGAGAAAGAATTAAACAAAGGAGGTGATGTGGAATTGTAGGGAAGAGATCCACATAATAGTGTTAGTTAGCAGACCCTACAAATTCTCTGCTTAGGAACATTACGAGATACATGCATTTTAAAATTCTAGTGAAATTTCCAGATAGTAGATTTCTACAATTAGTACACAGGTAATCGTGGAAAATCTGGTAGCTGTCTGGTTTTAAGAACTCTGGTTGAGATGCAGGCTGTGCCAAGGAATCCTAAGACATGGGCTTTTAATTCAGATGACTAGATAAGACTATCATAAATGAAGCAACTTGAGAAATTTAGCTTCTTCACTCTGTGGGACTAAGTGATGGGACTAAGTGAATTTCAGGGCTGAAAGAGCCAGTGTTTTTGGATGAAGTGGCCTGTTAAGACCAGACCCAGACAAGTCCTGGGGAAGGACTCAGGGGAACTAGAGAGGACAGGGAGAGGGTCAACCCAGAGGGGAGCAGAGAGCCTGGGAGGAAAGGATGGATACTACAGAGTTGGGCAGGGTGGGTGGGAGGAGGGAGTGGATTTAGGGGAAGTGCAAGGAAGATAATGTTGGCCACATAGGCTGTGGTTGACTGATGGATAATGTGAAAGCCAGAAAGGAAGGCCTTCTGGACCTGAGGCGGCCTCCTGGGTAGTTAGGAGTTGCGGACAGCCCAGTACCAAAGCCCAGATTTTTGCTGGTGAGCTAGCATGTTTCTGTGAACAGCAGACACCCTGGAATTTTTTATCCTGTGTTTTGTTTGGGTTTCTAGTGGAGTGTTTAGGAGTTATTTGGGTTCATTTCTGGCTGGGTGACTCTGAAGTTTGCATTGTGAAGGATGAGGAGTAAAACTGGTTGAAAGGTAACTGCCAGTTGATGGTAGAACAAAAGGGTGTGAGTCAAAGTCCCTCAGCATTCTGTTCTCCTTCTAGAAGTGTAAACAGCCCCATCACTTCAGTTGCTTGGTTTCTAGAAAATGAAGGTGAAACGGTCAGAGACCAGGAAAAACAAGAGCTTGGTTTTACAGGAGTGTTTGTTATGGAAAATTATTCTCTATACTGTTGTTAGGGATCATCTGCTAGGACTTTGAAAGTACTTGTTTTCAATGGAATTTTCCTTTCAGGAAAGAATTTTATCATATTGTGACTGGACAGCGTGTTATTTGACCCATGGTTTTGAATCTTTGGACGAAGGAACCTTACATATTATAACAGGTTCCTCTTTTATTTTATTTGTTTTTAGTATGAGATCATCTTCTCAAATCCACACATTGTTGTGTGGGTTCATTCAAGTGAAATAGGCGATTAGCACGGGTTAATGGCTATGTGTCATAATAGTGTGACGTGGCAGAAAGTGTGTAGGCTTTGGACTTAGTCAAAGGAGGCCACTTGCTCTTGTTCCCTGTTTTATAAACAAGTGCATGTATAACACGGAACAGAAAACCCAGGGAGAAATGAAGCTCTGGTGGCACTTGCTAAGCGGTGCTCCTGGTTTTTTTCTGCCCACTTTGTGCCTCGGACTCTTGACAGAGCAGCCATTCAGGGTGCTTTTCAGTCCGCAGCCTACAAGAAACCTGCCGGAGGTTGCGTTTGGTTTTATGAAGCCAACATTTCCTGAGTCAGAGAATGACGAAGCCTGCATTAGTAATACAGAGTTTACTGCATGGTTAATTTAAGCATAATTGCATATAAGAAAGTAATAAATGATGGACTGAGTGATTCTGTTATTCATTTCCAGATTCTCCTTGCTAATACGCGAGAGGACCAAGAGGATTGCCATAGTCCTGGTGGGATCCAGCGTGTTCTTATTCTTTTTCTTTTTTTAAAAATATTTTATTTATTTATTTGACAGAGAGAGGCACAGCGAGAGAAGGAACACAAGCAGGGGGAGTGGGAGAGGGAGAAGCAGGCTTCCTGCTGAGCAGGGAGCCCGATGTGGGGCTCTATCCCAGGAGCCTGGGATCATGACCTGAGCTGAAGGCAGACGCTTAACGACTGAGCCATCCACATGCCCCGAGTGTTCTCATTCTTAGTGAAATAGCGTCCCATGTCCTTCTTGTCGTTTGCTATTCTGTCCGAGGAGGTTGACGTCCTAGTACTCGATGATCTTGTTAGCATACACTCTCCAGGTGTGCTGAGGTTATTTGCTCAGTTTCACGTTGGTTAGGGAATCTTTATCAACCAAAAATCAGATCATTTTCTCTGGTAAGTTCGGCAAAAGTTCTGCTACGAGATGTTGCTGTTGCTTCTATTCGGCATCATGCGATGTTATGGGGGTAGCAAGAGTGTACTCTGTTTTGCCGTCTTTAGTAGAAATAGTAACTTCCAGGGGCACCTAGGTGGCTCAGTTGGTTAAGCATCTGCCTTCAGCTCAGGTCGTGATCTCATAGTCCTGGGATTGAGCCTATTCAGTGGGGAGCCTGCTTCTCCCTTGCCCTCTGCCTGCCGTTCCCTCTGCTTGTGCTTTCTCTCTCTCTCTGCTAAATAAATAAAATCTTAAAATAAAAGAAAAACTTAAAATCTTTAACTTAGAATCTTAAAACTTCCAGAATTTAGTGTCTTAGCTAAAAACCGATTCCATATTGGGCAGACACATAAGCACCTTCTTGCTTCTGGCTTAAAGCTGTTAAATGTTCTCTATCGCTGCTGCAGCTTGATGATGTGGATGTGCGGTTTATTTCATGTCCACTGTCAAGTGGCTGCGTGTAACCTTCCAAAATCCCAGTTTTTCCTTATGCAACAGGGAAATCCTCAGAAGCACAGCTGCTGAACTGTGGAGAAGATTCCATGACATAATGCACAGGAACAGACCTAATACAATGCCTGACGTAAGCTGACTGAAAAAGCAATCCAGCCCTTGTACCTACACGATAGGCCTGAATCTCAAGGAAGAAGATCCTTGCTAACTTTTTCTGACTCTTCATGTCTCATCTTCTGAACAAACCATTCTCTGCAAACCACCGAGGGGAGGACATTCCGTGTGAGGCATCCATCCCTCTGTAGGAGCAGACTGGGCTAGGTATGCTCACTCATTGGCAAGAGTGCTATGACTCATTCGAATGGAGAGCAAATAACCCCAAATATTTCTTGTTGTTAAACCCATTTTAGCTTTGTCATTTATCTTGGTATTTACCCCACTGCCTAAAACAGGCTTCCCAAACTTCCTGCCCCCCCCCCTTTTAAAATCAAGCTAATAGATTTTCTTCTAGAAATGTGGCATGGTAGAAAGATAAATTGGTAAAAACTGATGTCTGCCTTTTTTTATATAAATTGGAGACAAAACCAAACTCTCTGTGAGTTTGTTCTTATTCTGTCTTTATCTGCCTGTAGTGTAGGTATAGACTAAAATGCAAAGTGTGCAGATGAACAGTTCTGAGTTTAAAGACCCTGAGAAGAGAGAGTGGTGAATTAAAGAGAACATGAAGAGGAAATGCCCAGATTTTAAACAACCAGGGATTTGTAAGTAGGCTAAATTTGTGTCTTTCGTGGCAGAACTAGTATACCGATTTCAAGGGTAGTCATGAGAAACAGCCTCAGAAACCTTAATTTTTCTTCAGAAACTGTATGTTAAAACAGAGATGTTAAAGGTAGGTAGATGGACGGATAGACCAAGCAAAGAGATGGATAGATTTTTTTTTTTTTTGGGGGGGGGTATGTGCATCAGAATTGCAGCATAGTGATAAAGGTGGGAAATAACTTGGTTTGACTAATGCAAGACAGGCCAGGTTAAGCCCAGAGTTCACTACACCGACTTGCTATTTGGCAATAAATCAGCGAAGATTGGTAGTGGAGAGAGTGGGGAATAGTGCCATATTATATGGCATAGGATAGAATCATAAAATGCTAGAGCTGAGGGACCATTAGAGAATGTTTTTTTTTCCATCCATATCGTTTTATGAATGAGGAAGCAGAGGCCCTGAGAGGTAACATGGACTTCCCAGGACCAGCAGTGACTGATAAAGCTGAGGGTAGAATGTAGGCCAGCATGGTAACTTTTTGGTCTCTAGAGAAGTATAGAGATAGGAGATGGCCAAATTTGGGCTATTGGCTATCAGTGAGATTTTAGGTCACTTCTTATAGATACGAATCATGGTGCCATTCATCTTTCTAGCTCTCATGCAGCAAAGAAAGCCCTGTGTCTCTGTGGGAAGCTGACAGCCTAGGGTAATATCCAGGGTTTTCTCCTCCATGTCCTAATTTAATATTGAGTAAAAGAGAAGATGGTCAACAAGTTAATAATATGGAGTCTATTTTTTCCCTCAAACTTGGAGATTTTGGAGGAAAAGCAGGGAGGGTCATTTGTACTGGCAATTTCAAATGCCACCCAATGGCCATTTGACTAGAGTTTATTTTCTGGATTTTCATAGCCGAGAGCACAAGATATGGTATACCTAAAAATCTAGGTATGGAGCTGTTGTACTTTTCTTCCCTCTAATTAGGCATTGTGGTTCTTAAAAGAAAGAAAAAAAGAACTCATGCATTTAATTTACCGAGAAGATGCCAAAATTTACTTTTCTGTAGAACATGTACTATACTTTTCTACTCTGGGAGTCCAATGTTTAAAAATTAAAATAAAAAAAAATCATATATAAATATCAAAGAATACCTTCTTTGACTCAATCCTTGCTTGCCAATATGCCCTTTTATGAGATAGGGTCATTTGTCATGTGGGAAAGCAGGATTAATTAACTGTGGAAAACATACCTAATATGGAAACTGTGAGTTCTAAAATGTTTCCACATAAAATACAGGAAAAGAAGTATAGATGAGCCTAGAAATCAGTGTGACTTTTTTCTTTTTCTACAGAGGGTTTAAAAAAAAAATCTCTCCATCACACAAATCAAACAGCCTATTATACACACAGTCTTCCCATATGTCTGACACAGAAACAAGCGAGGAATGTGCTTCATTTCCACATAAATTGTGTGGTTTTGAAATTCAGTTCTCTTCACCCCTGAACTCTGGTGAACATGTCACTTATGTACCTAACAAGATGGCAGAACTTTTAATGGGAGGGCTCATGAAAGGGGAGAGCCACATAATTTTCTAGCTCGTGAAAGAATGAAAACAAAACAAAATAAAAACCTCCCACAAAATCTCCACGGAAAAATGAAAAAAAAAATTCCAAAAGGAATTGCCAAAGAAAGGTATATAAGCCACTGCAGCCTTGGGGAAGTCATTATCTATGAGCCAGCAAGCCGCTCTATGTTTTTATGTCGCTATTTACTCTGCTGTTTGATAAAATGAGTGCTTATGTTGAGAACTGCAATATTATACGGAAGATACAGCAACTACTTCAAAGATGAAAGATTCTCAACCTATTTGGGTGTCTTTATGTAATTTTATTTTGCCAAATACAAAGATTCTTTTCCATTCATTTATATCTATCCATTTACAATTTTTTTTCCTGGTTTCTGCCACTACAATAAGGTTGAAAGGGCAACAGTTTTGAGTTGTTATGCCAGTTAAATTAACAAATTAATTTGGAAAGGTGTGGAGCTTTTTACTTATCCCTGGCTACTTCCAGAGCTGAACTTTAAGGCCGGCATTTAATTTTGGCTAACAGGATTCATTTAAATGTGAAGTTTTTCCCTGCTAGGTGAAAAAATAGGCTTTGTGAATAAATAGGAGAGTGAGTTTTTTAAAGAGAGAGGACAAGGAGATGGCTGGGAAGGTTTGTTCCGTGAAGCAGGAGACTATGATGGTATGCAATGTAATTCTTTGCAAACAGATCAATACAGTCTGCAAGTGGCATTAGAAGCTAGATCTGTTGCGGTGCCTGGGTGGCTCAGTGGGTTCAGCCTCTGCCTTCAGCTCAGATCATGGTCTCAGTGTCGGGATCGAGTCCTGCATCGGACTCTCTGCTCGGCTGGGAGCCTGCTTCTCTCTCTGCTTACTTGTGATCTCTGTCTCTCTGTCAAATAAATAAATTAAAAATCTTAAAAAAAAAAAAAAAAGAAAAAGAAGCCAGATCTGTTGTCCTTATATTTTCCTCCTTAATGTTTCATGGTGTCTGGAGTTGGGTCTTTGTGGGTTTCCAGCACAGGATATCAAAAAGTTAAAAATGAGATTCAACAAATATTTGGATGTCTTCCCTTCTCTCTTTTTGTTCTGCAAGGTGTCAAATAACTGGTGTGACTGATTTTCCCAACCTTATTGCACTGACTGGTTGTTTGAATCGACCAATTCAACAGGTGATTGCATGTGGATGGTTGTCTGTGTGTGGGTTTACATGTGATAACAAGCCCCATCTCTTGGGCAGAATCCATGCCACATATAATAATGCCAAAATAATGTAAAAAAAAAGAAATCTCTGCTATGCTTTTCCCAGTCATACTGTTTCAGGTAGGAGAAAGTGATGATCAGAAAGATGTGGGCAATTCCAAGTTTTTGGTAAACATTGCTGAGTTAAAGTACAGGATGATCATTCCTCTGCTGTCAGAAGTATCGGGCAAAGTAGTGTTAAGTGCCAGGCGAAAAATAGGTAATAAATATTGGTCTCAGGCTGTGGAACACTGATTCCACCTTTTACTGGTTGTGAAACTTTGGGCAATTAATTATCTAACCTCCTTTTGGCCCAGTTTCCATATCTGTAAAGGTGGGGATAATAATTGCAACTTGTGTTATAAAGCCATTGTGAAAGTGAAATGAGTTACTACATATAAGGTGTTTAGACCGAGAACAAGCATGTAGTCTTCAGTAAATGCTGTTTATCACTACCACTGCTTTGAGCCCTTCTGCTCTTACCACAGCAATGCCAATAGCTGCTGGTGCCTAATAAATGAGAAGCTGTTCTTAAAACCCAGGCTACTGAGAGTGTTGTCAACTGCAGTGCTTTAAGCACTGACCAAACTGAGTAATTTCACTTAATGTAACCAATTGGATTGAGCTTTGGTGTGATGTAGACATAGAGATCTAGTAAAACAGATAAACAAACAAATGGAACTCAGCCTCCTGCCTGGTTAAGAGAAGAATCCAAATTGAAATGGTATGTTCTTTGGGGATGTTACAAGGCCAGTGGTTTTTTGGGTATCTAGTGAAACACAAGTAGAACCAAAAAATGGTAAATTAAAACTTTCTTGCAAATGTGCTCTTCTTCAAGCCAGGTTTCCTTAGCCTGAGCCTTAATAATATCAGTGTCCACCTATTCCTTAAGGAGGGTTGTGAAAATTAATGCTGGTAAAGAGTTTCCAGAGGTACAATAGCCATGCAAAATAGTATTGTTATTTACATTACATTGCAAATCTGTGCCCAAGGCTATAAATAAATTATGCTAACCAGATGGAAAACTGGTTTTTGGCATTGGACACTTAAAATATACGTGTGTGAGAAAAATAAAAGGAGAAATTCAAATACACAGTATGGATTATAATGTCAAAATTTAAAAAATAAATAGTATATTTATAAAATTCTATGGTTTTCACAATGCCTTCCCCATGGGGATCAAATATTCCCACTCCTACTTCTCTTGCGGAGAAGCAGATAGAGCAATATAGTTTTAAGACTACTTACTGATTAGATCAATAATAGAAATTTTTGAAATCAAAATGTAAAGAAAAAAGGAATGAAGTAATTATTCTGGGTGGGACTATTGGTTTTACTTAAACATTTTCTCTTTGGGAACACCATGGTGCATAGCTCATAGTACATATTCTTGCATAGGATTATAATAGGGAGAAGGAGGACAAAAAAAGTTAGAATTAGTGTGGGTTTGCGTACAAGGATACAAAACCACCTGAGAATTTTCTTAACATTTTTTTCTGTGTGGGAGAATTAAAAAAAATTGGTATTCCTGAACTGTACTCAACAAACGTATTGAATATCAACCATCCATTTGAATTCATTTGATATTCATTGAATATCAACCATTCATTTTTGTAAGTACTGACCATGTACCAGAAACTCTTCTAGGTGTTGTGAATTCATGAGTGAAAAAAGCAGAGAAAACTTCTGTTCTTATGAAGTCTCTCAGAAAGTGTTGGGTAAGGTTGATATTCAAAATAGAGCCTAGGCACCAAACCAGTCAGACAGGACACTGGAAGCTATAGCTTTAGAGTTGATGATAACACCTGGCTGTTAGCCCTGGTGTTAGGGACTCTTCAGGGGAGGGGGGGGCGGTGTTTGCTCGTGGTGGTGGTGGTGAGGGAAGGGGGGGGTAGGGAAGGGGTTGGGAAGGGAACCCTCAGATGACTATATATGTCTCTTGCCTTCAAGAAGCTTATGGTTTAATAAATGAAATGAACCATGTATACATATAAGTAAAATATAAAATAGAACTTCAACAAAATTCATTTTTGTGGAATTATTTTCTGTGGAGTTTTGGAGAAATTAGATGCTAGCTTTATAGTCTATCATCATCTACTTTCATCCTTGAGTCTTCAACACTATTCCATTACCTACTCCTTTCCCATGCATTAACTTCAGGGGTAATGACATCAATCTCTGGGATAATAGGACCATACATTTGGTAATGATTCAGTATTTGGCCTCCAGGCAGGTAAAGACACAAACTATAGAAGACAGATGGTCATTGCTGCCATTTTTAAAAGATTTCTAAGACTTCTAACCCATAACCTCTATTGGACATCTCTTCCAATATTTAATAACATTCTTTGTATTTATTACTGTGAAGAAAATGTTCTTTTTTAAAATTTTGGGTTCATTTTCCCCATTTCATCTTATTTGATAATCCATGGAAATGAGGATAACCAGTCAGCATCATGCTCATAAGATCCTTTCACACTTGGTTCTTTATCCCTTCTCAGGGATGAAAAAGCTGGAATTTCTTTTGTCTTTTCCTCTTAAAATCTATTTTTCATTCTGTTAGTGCTTCTTACTGTTGTTCATTTCAGTTCATTTTCGTTCCTTAAAATGTAAATGTGGGTCTATGTGGAGTACTTCCCATGGCTTTCAGCATTACTGACTTTAAGAGAAAGAGTGACTTCTCAGTTGTTGAATGTTTTGCCAGTTGTTAAATCCCACTTCCTTTAGAAATAGACAGTAGTAGGGCGCCTGGGTGGCTCAGTGGGTTAAAGCCTCTGCCTTTCGCTCAGGTCATGATCCCAGGGTCCTGGGATGGAGCCCCGCATCGGGCTCTCTGCTTGGCAGGGAGCCTGCTTCTTCCTCTCTCTCTCTCTGCCTGCCTCTCTCCCTACTTGTGATCTCTGTCAAATAAATAAATAAAATCTTAAAAAAAAAAAAAGAAATAGACAGCAGTTTACCAGTAGCATACGCAAATTCAACAGGAAGTGTGCTCAAGTCCCCAAACTTCGTTCTTTTGAGGCCTTCTTAGGCTTTCTCTAAACTGCCCTTCATTTTCTTCAATATGACTCTATTAAACTTCATCTTTTTCCCCAAAAACCAGCTCTTCAATTTTTGGGAAATTTATTCTTAAGTTTATTGTTGTCTTTCAATGTTAGCTTTGTTTTCTAGAATGAGAATATCTCTTATGTCTTTATTTCAGCCACCAGTAACAAAACTTGCTTATGGGCTCAGGAGCCTCACTAATATTATATGAAAGATATTAAATGATAATGAAGGGAATATGATTTAATTTCCTGACCTGCTAAGCATGAATTCATAGAGTAAATACATCTATATTTCTAGAATAGCTGGGTTCGAGGTGGCCAGAATTTGGCCAATTCTAATGACCTGAAAGTAACCATAACTGATCCATTTTTAAACAATTAGGCTACGGTAACATATTTGTCAAAAAATTTGATTCTTAAAATATTTGCTAATCTTAGATATTATCAAGCTATAATTATGGACCTTAATTCTCATTCTGTGTATCTTTAGAAGGAATAAATAGAGGAGATGGGGCTGATATGTACTGACCTAGGACGTGTGTGGAGATCTGAAATGTGATGGTCAATTTGAGAGACAGAGAGAGGGAGAGAACATATGTCAGTTGATGGCTATTTGGATTTCAAGTTTTGGGAAGTAGAATGTGTAAGTTCAATGAGCTTAGTTTATGGAATTATGTGTGTGTTCTATTCCTGCATGTTCAGCAGTAGAATTATTATTGATTGCTTTACATAGAAACAGAAGGTGAGAGATACTTTCTTGATGGGTAGGCACAAAAAAGAGTATTACTATTCCTACTACATTGATTGATTGATTGTTTGATTGATTCGTTCATCCATTCATTCAAGCTACTCAAGGTACACCAGGTACTTTGCTAGCATTTTATATACATAATCTTTTAATTTTCCACTTTGTGATTAAAGAAACTGAGGCTCAATGAGATGAAGAAAATTTCCCAAGGTTGTAGAAGCAAGCAAGCAGAGCTGGTTCATTTCCAAGCTTGTGTGTATACTTTTTTTTCTCTGTGCCAAGCAACCTTTCTTTTGTTCATTTGTTCTTTTGCTGCATGTGCGTATATCTGTAAATTATTTGTATTTCTTTTTATTTAGGTTTAGGGACATGTGCTATTTAATTTTGTCGTACATACCGGGTGAGCAAAATGACACCCCAAATAGATGTGCTGCAACTGACAAATCATAAAGAAAAGCCCAAGTGTTTAAATCACGAATGACAAGCTCTAGAAAGGAACTTGCCTCCTCATGGCTGCTGCCTCTGATACAGCTGGTCGAATGAGGACTGGTTTTCACGGAAAGTTTCTCCGTGATGGTGGGAATTTTGAGCCACTGGAGAAAGGATGAACTACCAACGACTCAGGTTGGGTGATGCAGAAGCAAAGGAGGGGGAGGTCATCCCAGCATGTGGGCTCCTGTGAAGCCCAGAATGTTGTCTGATGGAGGCTTAGCGCTCTGTAAAGATACAGAACGCACAGTTGTATAGGATAAACTAAACTAGAAATGGCAGTTTGTTCTTTCCAGCTTCCGTCCTTGAAAGCTTCCTTCCATTTCCCATTTCCCCCTGACTCTCCTCCGCATTCATATTTCTGTTCTCCCCCTTTCTCTTGTCTTTTCCTGTCTTTCTCCTTTTTACATTTTTGGACCTTAATTCATGTTGCCTTCTTCTTTTTGGTTTTGATTTTATTTTGTCTCTTCTTTCTCCCCCTCCTCCCCCACTTCCCCTCCTGTTGCCCCCCCACCCCTTTCTCCCATTTCTTCTGCCCTTACTCCCAGTTGATATTCCCTGCAAAGAGCTGTCTGGGTTCCTTGACCTCACAAGAAGCTCTCTGACGAAACGCTTAAGAAAAACAAGGTATTATGTATTATCCTACACATTCTGCAATGGCCCTAGCAATTTAGTAACTACAGTCCAATTTAAACCAGGCCTCAAGGCAACAAAAATTGCACCAAATGCCAACTAATTTACCAAACTTGGAGAAGGAATATTTGGGAGTCTCTTGCCTTCAAGCCATCTGATTCATATTATTGACTCATTTAGAAAACAGAAAGTGAACAGAGACAAGTTTTTAAGGAGTTTGGTTTCATGCAAATGACTTGGAATTGCAGCCCATTATTTTTATACCACGACTTCATTAGTCATATCCCTGTCAGACCTGTGACCAGTGTCAAATGTTTTCAAAAAGCACACCAGGACAAGCATGGAACTCATCAGCCCATGTCAAAGGTCGCTCTCATTAAGGAGTCAAAATGAAAACTTTCAGTGTCCCTAACACATCGCATAGCTCTCCCTGGTGCTCCCACCCCCACTCCTGAAACCCGGGGCCAGCTAAGCACCTCCAGCTCCCCAGACATTCAAATAAGATCAAGATGACAGGGCAAGAAAATGAATAGGGTTCTTACTCTGCTGGACTTCATAATCTGGTACTGATTGAAACAACCAGAAAGCTGTTTGCCAGGTCTTATAGCACCATTTCCTGAGGTTAAACATAACATCTCGAAATGAAGCAATTAGGGATTTCTCTAAAACAGAAGTCTTCAGTAATTAAAAAGGGGGAAAAAAAGGCAGAAAGAAAGAAAGAAGAAAATAAAGACTATCAGAGGAGGTGCTGATTAGGTCCATTAGGTAAGATTTGATATGGAGGCAATTTACTTTTTTTTTTTTTTTTTTTGCCTCCTGGGAGGTCAACTTTGATTGCGGAAGCAGTAGGTAAAAAGAAGTGATCTATCTATACCAGTGCTGTGAGATGAATTTTAAGGAAACTGAGGCCCAGAGATAGTAAGACTAAAACCATCTTTCCTGACACTCAGTTTCAGAATATGAGAGGAACAGGAACAAGGTCCTGCTTTTGTGTTTTGTTTTGAATTATTCCCAATTTTCTGAAGAACTGTCCAGTAAAGGAGCATAACCACTGTGCTGTCATGCTATGTGAGAGTTCCGCAGGGGTCTCTGGGGGAGTGGGTTCCCCTCCCCCTCTTTCAGAATTGTCTTCATGCCACACCGGTGTTGGATTTGGTTTTCCGGAAGCCTTACAACATGGATTACGTCCTGTGCCGCCATGTTTGTCTGGCCGGCTGCAGTAGCTTTAACGTTGACAAACGGGTATTTGCAACATTGCATGAGGTGAATGTCATGGAAGTCTCTAGTTGTCAATGTGACATTTTGCAAAATCAAAACAAAACAAAACTCAATCTGACAATAGGAAATGTCAAAATGTGATGACTCGATATTGATTTCTAGAGAACACACAATCTGCTCTTAAATTTAGAAGTCATTTGGGACAACTTGATCTAATTCTGTGGTAATGTCTGTGACTTTCACTATGCTTCCTTACTCACTAACTTAATTAATTACTCACACTTGAATGAGAGTCTCTCCTGGCCTCGAACTGCCTTTTCAGGAAAATAGGTACTATGCAAAAGGCTTTCACCTCGTACTTGCTTTCCAAGATCTTGGTTATGAATCTTCTTGGGCCCACCTTCGATTAGTTTGATGCTGGGGTACTTTTAGGGTGACTGGAGATGAACATTTTATTTCATGTGTTTATTTGTAGATATTTGATATTTCGATACCTTCAGGGTAGCTAAAGGAAGAAGGAGCATGGTTGTGAGTGGTCTACGAAATGCATCTCTGGATTTTGTGATGTGACAGCAGCAGTCTTATGTTTGCAACTCAAATAAAAATATACACATCCCAAACCGGAAGCGTGGTTTTAAGCCACCACATTGACTCTAAAGTCCATTCATCAATTTATGTGCCACAGAGCGTAAGCACAGATTTCTGCTAATAAAGTGGCAAGCCTCCCACACTGAGGATAGTGCCAGACATCGCCTATAAAACGGGATTCTGATGCTGGACTCCAGTTTAATATCCTTGTGGGTCACTTGCGAGTCTGTAAGTTGCTCACTGTGGGCCCCGTGCCCAGGGCTTGGCAGAGAGGGACACTTGGAATTAATAATCAGGGTGTGGGGATTTCTGTGGAAGCTGCTGTGGGGTTGCAAGAGATGGCTGTAAAAGGTGAGATGAGACGGCTCTGTGGTGTAAACACGCACTCAGGTTTTGTGTGGCATTGCCGTCCGTGCCCCTCCAGCCCAATCTGTGCCTCCTTCTCTCCAGGCTGCTGTTGGCAGACCGGCTGATTTGGGATTTAACTGAATCTTACCTGTGGCTAGTGCTGGAATATCATGTAGAGTCAAAGGATCCCCTAACATTTTTGTCTGGGCCCCGCCAGGAAGAATGCAAAGGTTTGATTTCACTCCCGGAGGGCTGCTTTGTGCTTTCTAGTCTCTCTGGGAAGTTCACAATAATGATTTACTCTGTGGATTCTGGGGCTCAGCCCTTCACCTGTGGCCTGTGGGTTTCCCAACGGTGAAGCATCGAAGCATCGTCTCCTTGCTGTGAGTCTGTGTTCGGAGCCTTGGCCTGGGGCTCCCTCTCACCGCGTCAGGAAGCAGGAGGGCTGGAGAGATAGCGCTGGAGCTTTCTTTCCCGGCCCCTGCTCCCAAACTCTAATCACCTTCTGCTGTGGGAAAGAGATGAGATGAGGCCTAAAAACAGATCATTGTTCGCCTCCTAGATTAATGCAGAGAAAGCGGTATTGTCTGTTGAATGGATAAATCTTCCTGCTGTCACTCAAAACCTAAATTCAACGCTACTTCATTTCTAAGAGGCTTATCTTCCTTGAATAGACCCTTGCAGCTCAAGTAAGAGGCGATGTAATGAAGCGTGTTTTTTTCTTAAGTGAGAAACCTGCTGCAGAGAGGAGAGGAGGCCGTGCAGCTGTTCTGAAGGGGCTCTGCAGACCCTCGAGAGACTTGCCATTTATCTGGTCTTGCGGGACATCAAATGATAGAAGATCAAGTTCAAAATCTGCCAGAGCGGCTCCAAAGGCCTTCTTCGTCTGTTAATTAAATAATGGTTATTAACATACAATGTCGTGCAGCTGGGACTCGTCTCCGACATTACAGGAAAAAGATGGCCGGAGCTTTCAACACTTCCCCTTCGATCCAGGCTTAGGAGGAGGCAAACATCTTGGGAAACGGCAACGGTTTTACCCAAATCTGAAAGTTAATATTGAGGCTGTAATATGGGGTCAAAGAAAAACACAATCAGACAGGTGGGTGTCAGGCAGATGGGTGCTGGGATTGTTGAAGAGACCATTGAGATCTTTGTACCCTTTTGTGTGCGCTCATAATTAATTCAGCGGTCCCCACAATGTGGGTTCACTGACTTCTTCTGGAAAGTTAAATACATGCAACACATACATACAATTACTCTAAATAATTGCTTATTTACTTTGGTCCAACTCAGGCTACCGTATTACGCTGAAGTTTAATTTGAACTTTGGAATAGATGTCAAGATTTTCATCGCTGCAATAAATTTTACTGGATAAGGATAATTTTAGCAGCATTTCATCATCCACAGGCTTGAGTTTGTGTGTACAGGTTACAAAATTACATTTAAATATGTCTTGCTTTATTAGCCTGTGTGTAATTACAAGGCACCACTCTAAGCTGAGAGCTACAAAAAGAAGGCCGTATCCCTCCAGAAAAACAAAGTGGTGTGGAAAGGTGCGAAAGCCTAAGAACATTGCTGTGCTCCATGGTAATTTCCTTAAGCATCTTGACTTGTATCACTGCAGTAGTTCTGCTGAGTTTTAAATTTCTATTAGGTAACCGAGCTTCAAGAAAATATTGACAGTAAAATAATTTTAAAAACCTGTATTTTGTGATTTCTGGTTCATATCGTATACTTTTCAGTTTTTCAAAAGCAATTTTTAAAAACTTTTTAGTAAGCAAGTCTTGTAAATTAGACTGCCCTTAATGTATGACAGTTAATTGTCAAAGCCCTTGATATTGATGACAGCAAAAACAACATTAGGAAATAATTACCTTCCTCTCTTGTACCAAGCATCAGTTCTGATTATTCTCCCTCATACTGCAACTTCGACTCTTCACCCTAATTTCATGAAGAAATGCATTATCTATTGATGTTGACCGATAATCTCCAACACTGAATTTAGTCATTCACTTTGACTTTTTCTGCAACTAAAACTATTGTTTAGGTGGTAAACAACAGGTCCTATTACTTGACGTGAGGTTGACATTTCCTGTCTTCTCTGAGGCCTCTGTAGATATAAGAAGCTGGGAAATTTCCAGAAGATGTACAGCAGAATGGGGAGGAAGTAGAAAGTACATGGAAAATACACAAATTAGCCTGCACATTGCTGAGAGTTGCAGAGATTTCAATGAAGGTCCCGAATCCTTATGCTGAACACTTGGTTGCCTTCTGGGAGCTTCTAAGCACTGTCTCATAGCTCTTCCATTCCTAACACCTCCAAAGGGCCTAACGCTATGGGGTTGGTCTTTTGTGGCCCCTCAGCCTATCTGTCTGCGGTTCAGTCACAGTGAGCCATGGAAAAGCCAACTTTGTGGAGTTTTCCTTAGCTAGTGGTCATGTAGATTCACTTAAGTTCATGACCGGCGAAGGGAAGAGAGTTGGACGGATGGTATAAATCTTTTTTTACTAATAGAAAAGCATCTTGCAGCCTATGGTTTATTCATGGAATAACATTGTCTTTTTACCCAAAAAGCATCACATTAGCTGTTTCTCAGTGCTACGACTCTAATGAGATTATAGCTTTTGAAGTACTCACTATGGACTGGACACCATATTAAGCTTTTTCTTCATATTGACTCATTCTAGCCTCACAATAAGTCTGTGAAATAAATTACCATTATTTTCCTCCTATCTTGTTAACAGATGAGGAACCCAAGGCAGAGAAATATTAATTAACTTGCTTAGAGCACATGGCTAAGAAGTGGTAGAACCAGAATTCAAACCCACAAAATCTGGCTCCAGGGTTCATGCTTTTAACCCTACATGAAAGCGTGACTAAAGAAGATTTAGGAAGTGAAGAAGTTGAGACCCTTAGTACTTCTATCTTGATCAGGCCAATTCTGTGTCTGCACATGTTCAAACTGGTTATTTGACATTATGTTAACTCCAAATCCCCAACTTCGTGGATGGCATTTATCAGTCTGTGTGTGTGCGTGGGTGTGCATGCGTGTGCATGTTAGACAACTCTCGGCAAAGTGACAATGGTTCCTGAGCATGCACGGTGGGTGAAATACCTAACCTTTCTGAGTTTCGGTCACGCAAATAACTGCATACCCAATGCTTATACTGAGAAATGCATTTTAAATGTCTACTACAGTGCTTGGAACAGAATACATACCTGGATACTGGAGTGATGCAGGGTCACGTTTCAACCAGATAGTTAAGTAATTAATGCTTCGCCGTTAAAGAATTTGTTGTTTGTTGCAGAACATTATAAAGTTGAGGAAGGCCATGTTTAATCATGGAGTATGCATAACCTCCCTGACTCCAACCAAGTGAAAATTCCAATACCTTTTTTTGATATGTCGTGCTGTACCAAGGCTGCTCTGGGACCTGGGGTGCATTTCATCTTGAACCATGAATTGCAAAGATTTTTATTGTCTTCTGTCACAAACATAGCGTCCTTTTATTGTGGTTTTTGATGCGTTAAATATGTTTTTATGGCCCCCTATGTCTATTGTGCCTAGCATACTGTTGGTACTTAATAAACGTTAAATAATAATAATATATGTGCATATGAGATTTGTGGAAAGAAATGACATACTGTTTTAGGGATCTGAGATTGTTCTTTTGGTGCCCGGGGAAAACATACAGATGAGCATATTACTGGGAATAGATTAGAAGGAGCCATCAATAGCAATGTCATCTCCCTAAAATATGTTGTGGCTCTGTCGGTACAAATCATAAACCCCATCTCCTTTCTTACATCACCGCAGAAGTCTAATGTAGAAAGTCGAATTTCTGGATTAATAGAAACCGGGTACACAGGCAGCTTAGAATTTCACAAATTAACAAATGATGCTGTCTTTTCTTGCACATCCGTAAATTTGTACAGTTTACAGGGAAATGCCAGGGTAAGCTGGCTTTTTTTTTTTTTTTAACCCCTTGGGGAACCTATCTAAGGAGGTTTGGTGGGTGTCCTGCTTTATTCCCCAGGACAAAGATATTCCCAGATACCATCTTTCCAAGGGGTGTTTCCCCCTTAACCGATATCTTTGTTAGTAAGGAGACACCTGCATCCGTGCATTTCCACCAAGCTGAGCTACACACCACTTCACCAGATCCCTTCCTTTTCGAGCTGGATGTAGCTCAGACTATCAGCTCCCCAAGTTGTGCCAAAAATCCTTCCAAGTCCAGTGCAGAGGTGTTTGTGTAAGATAAAAACGGGACAATGTGGCATCCCAGATGGCTCATCTGTTTACATGTGTCATTTGGCTCTGCCCTGATATTAGCTCATTAACAAAGAAGGCAGGAAGAAGTGTAATCAAGACTTTGTGCTTCATCATGTCTGTTCCTCTTTTGGGTACAGTGTTGGTTTTCCCTGCCAGTCCTCCAGGAGTCTGGTTTTTTTTTTTTTTTTCAATCTCTCAGGGAAGAGTTTAAGTACATTCAATATATTCCTCCCCATGCCCCTTTCCCCTGTAGCCCCCCCCGCAACGTACCTTCCCTGCTGAAAGACAAATGGGTTAGATTTAGAAAGCGAATCACTGCTTTTACTTGTTCTTTTAAAAAAAAGATATATATATTTTTTTGCTTTCAGAAAACATATTTTGATGGAGTCGATATTAAGGTGAAGCTTTCTTATGGGCTGTGAGAACGAGGGTCTTTAATGTTTTTTATGTTCAAAGGTTCTTTTTGAGAGGCTTTTGCGAGGACATAAATTATGGGTAGCAACAGGTATATTTTTCCCTTAGTACAAAGGCCAAGTGTAAGTTTTTCGCAAGTTAAAAAGGATCTGTTCTTTTATTTTTGACCTTGATTTTTTCGCGATATTCTGCATTGCCCCTGCTTTGGTTGTATTATTCCCTGACCCATCCAATTACCATTTCTATCAGCGCTTCGGAAAGATTATGCTTTTTGGGTGTTCTGTAGATGTCTTTCCAGTGGCTTCACTTGATGAATGTGACAAGTTTTGTGTTTTCTCCCTCCCTTCATTGAATTGAAAAGTTTTTTTGATAAATACAGGCCAATAAGTGCCCAAAGGCAGTGTTTCAATGGCTGCTAAGTCTTTCAAGGTTAGGACTTAACCTCCGTTCTCCCTAATTCAACTCCAACCTTCAGTCTCTAACCAATCAAGAATATCAGATGATACTTAAACAATGAAGGACTTCTGATATTCAGGTACTGCCTCTGTTCAATAGGATTGCAAATTCTTTGTGTGAAGAAAGTCGGTTTTGCTCTAAAGTACTGTCACAAAAAGTGAAATTACCATTTGCTTGGAATGATGCCATTCATCATTGTCAGAACACTAAGCATTGTAAGTAGCTAGGCCTCTCCAAATTAATGCCTTGTTTTGCATCGGCTAAATTTCCCAAATCCTCGAGGATGGGTCATACAAAACTCATCTCACCGTTTTAATTTATCAATCCAGTATGAGGTCCGTGAAAGGGAGCTTCATTCAGTCTTAGCCTTTTTATTTACAGTCTAATTCTAAAAGAAAAGGAAATAAGATATGAAAATAAGTTGGAAAATAAGATAAATCTCTCAGTGAAATCACCAGATCTACTCAGTCCTGTAGCAAAACCTCCATAATTCATTTGTAGGTCAGCTCAAGGGATTAGCCATGACGTATTTGGAAATTCATTTATTTTTATTTTATTTTGCTGTTTCTTATGCATAAGGGTAATGCTGTCCCCAAGGCTTTTCAGGTAGCCCTCAAATCTTGACAACATTTGCTGTCTCTGAGGCCTAAGCCAAAATTAATTTTCAAATAAACAGCATAAAAATGTATGGAGTTGTATAAATTTGAATACAAAATGCATTTGTTTTGTTTGCTTACATACATACATACATACTGTCTGTTCAGCCAAAAACCATAATATGACATTGAAATTAATGGCCATATGTACATCATGAAAGTCAAAAAAGTTTTTCATCGAGTTAAAAAATAGAGAACATGCAGCATTTTATTTCCTTTCCATCTCAATGTGGTCTTTAACATATTTTCAGAGGATATTTTTAATTGTTAATTTTTCCTAGAAGGAAATAAAACCTTCCAAAGGTAAAAAAAACTTGCACTTTGGAACCGGCTTTTATTGGTTCAGAAGATCGTGTTGTCTTGGGAGATGCGAAGGTATTCTCTCCCAGAAAGTTAAAAAAGAAAAAAAAAAAAAAAGGTAAAGAACCATAGAATTAAATGGGATGAAATCTGTCAAGATTTATGTTGGGACTTTCTTTTTTTCTTTCCTCCCTCCCTTCCTTCCTCTCTCTCTCTCTCTCTTTCTTTCTTTTTGTGGCCATAAGGCAAATAAAAATGGATTCCGGGGCTATGCAAAAATAGTCCTGGAGGCCGGGGTTCCTGATGCTCGTCAGATACCTGCGTGTCCTCATCCCCTGATGACCCGCCCACAAGGGAACCTGAAATATCACAAATGCATCGTTTCTCCCTCTCAGAGACTCACATCCTCACATGGTTTTTAAATATACTTCCACAAGGGGGCTTTGTGTACATTTGCAAATTTTTTTGTTTATATGTTTCTTAGAAATGTTAAGAAATGGACTTCCTTGGAACAGGACATAGAAGTGCCATTCTTTGGTCTCTGGAAATCTTTATTCTACAGAAAACAAAACCAGCTCCTCCCTCCTGCCTCGTGGCCTCTGATCTGGAAGAGGTCTGTGAAAGCAGAGGCGGAAGGGGGAGAAGGCTTGGAAGCAGGAGCTGGTGTCCTGGCCTGCGAGCCTTGCCCCAGGGCGTGGGCCCTTCAGACTCTCCCTTCAGAACTTCGACTCAGTTCCTGGCATGAACGCCATCAACACCGTCCAGTTTTGATCGCCCAGATGAAAATGGCTGTATCTGTGATTGCTTTTTTTCTTTCTTCTTCTTCTTCATCTTCTTCTTCTTCTTCTTTTTTAATTTAACCCACATTCTAGTTTTCTTCTGTGATTTTAGTGGAGTGCTCCTTACTCGTTTTCCAGATAAGGATAGCATCTCTGAATACAGCCATTTTCATAGTTAAGCATGGTTTCACTGTATAAGATATGTAAGAAATAGGAAGTACTATGGCAATTAGTAACTTTAGAAAACAAGACCGAAAGGCTCTATCTCTGCACAGTTTTGATAGGGCCTCGCGGAAAGAGCCCTGGATTGAGAGTCTGCAGACTGGAGTTTGAGCCCGCACCCTGCCACCAGCTAGCTAGATTTTACTAGGAAAAACTGTTCTCATTTCTGTGCCTCAGTTTCTTTAATGATGGTGATACTCAAGGGCCTCCTGTATCTGCCATGAAAACTGGGTTGCTTTATTCCTTTCTTTCTGGTATTTGGGGGCAATAGGACCAAATATAAATACTTAAACTGCTTGCATTATAAACTCAGAGGACACTTTTTATGTAGCGGGATGTGACACCAAACTTTGGGTTAAGAGTTTTTGCTTTGAATCCACATCGTGCCACTCGCTAACGGTGGGAGTGCAGGTGGTGGGAAAAGGGTCAGGTCTTCCCTGAGCCTCAGTTTACTTCTTGTAGAACGGGGAGTTGACTGGAACTTTTCCTAAGGTTCCTTCCAGATGTATGTTTCTGGGATTTGTGAAGTCTTGATCCCTGGACGAGCCCCAGGACACTTTTTTAGTAGTGTATGTGTCTCTGAAAAGTGATCGAGGCCCAGTCCTCGTTGGGATTTTGACTCTCCTGATTCATGCCGTGGTACTTCTCGTGGTGGCCAGATGAATCTAAAAACTGAGGCAAAGGTGCAAGATGCAGGTGAAAGGACCGCTCTGATCTGCGTCCAGTATGAGAGAGCTGAATGCAGAGACGTTGAGCTGATTACCGTGCAGGCCAGGATGAGAAAAGAGAGCTGGCTTCTAACGTAACTCAGAGTTTAAGTCCCCTTTCCTTACCATGTTGGATGCAAACTGAAGAAATGCAGGGTATAGAAGTTGTACCCCAGGGAGAGTGACTGGCCAGCTTTGCACCTGCATAAATGGACAAGGGGAAGGGATAGAGGAGGATTCTGAGTCCAAGCTGGAAAGAAGGTAGACCATGGCAGGTGCCTGGGTCCCTCTCCTGAGCACTGGGGGGTGAGCTTTGGGCTGGCTGCATGTGGAGTGGGGTCATCTTTCACTGGTGGAGGTTCATCATCAAGCTTCCATCCCATACTCTAATTTGTACAGTGGGGGAAATAACAGTAGCATTGATGAAAGTTAGAAAGGTAAAGAACCTTGCCTAGTAATTAGTAGCTGTCCACAAATTGTTATTTTATTATTATTTTTAAACATTTTATTTATTTATTTGAAAGAGAGAGAGAGATCACAAGTAGGCAGAGAGTCAGGCAGAGAGAGGGGGAAAGCAGGCTCCCCACCGAACAGAGTCCTATGCAGGGCTCGATCCCAGGACCCTGAGATCATGACTTGAGACGAAGGCAGAGGCTTTAACCCACTGAGCCACCCAGGTGCCCCGCAAATTGTTATTTTAAAGGTGGACTGATACCCAGTGCAGAGGGGGCACCTGGGAAAATGCTCCCTGAAGCTCTGAGCAGTGGGAGGTGGGAGGGGTGGGAACGTAGGAAGGACCCCATGGTGGAAGCTGGATGTACCAGGGTCTGCCACCAGGTACACATCTGGGCCCATCTTTCCCCAGTCTATGTGTCTTTGCCTTTTGAAACGCCATCCCCCCGCCCAGCGACTTGCGGCATGCATACCAGAGGAGACAGAACTTCCTTGACTCTCCCCTTCTGGTCCCACGTTAGAGAACATAAGCACCTGACAGAGATTTCTAATGACTAGATTCCAACCTTCAGCTCAAAACCCATTTATGAAAGCAATGCAAGGAGTCCCGACCCAATGGACCCATCTGAAGCTCTATTCCTGCTTGCTCCTCGCAAACTGGTAGGACTTTGAACAACACTGTCAGTGGGGAGCCAGGATTCCTTGGGGCCTGTGTTACCCCAAATAGCTAAAGGATGGAAGCCATGGATGGTCCACAACTCTGATGTCGGGCCACTGTTTTCATAGCTACCAGCTCCTCCTGAAAGTGGAGCCTGCCAAGGCTGGCAGCTGCATTGGGAGAGGAAACCCATGGCAGGCAGGCGGCCAGAGCTGGGAAGCATGATGGCCAGAAGAGGGCAGTAATGGAGGAGAAGGGGCAGCTGGAGCTATAAAAGTTCTGGGCAATGAACTTGCCCAGTTCACCCCATGCTGGGCTGACTGCTCTACTCACTGCCCTTCAGACTGCATAGCGGCCTTCTGATGCCACGTTTTAGACCCAGCTAAGTGGGTAGGCCTTATGGTCAGATTCAGGCAGCAAACATTTGACAAAGGCCCACCCTACCCCAGGTGTTGTGCTAAGCACAGGAGTTCAGAACTGAAGGGTGGTCCTAGGCTCCAAGAATTCAAACCCTGGCTCCCCTGCCTCAGTGGGCAGGGGTGCCCACCTAGCCCAACTGAGCTCCCCTTTCTTCCTCTATGCAATGGGGACAATTGTGTGCACCTTGTGGGGTAGTTAGAAGGATGGTATGAAGTCAAACACTGTAAGTGAGAGATACATAAAAGATGCTCAATAAACACATTCCCTTTGCTCTACCCATTCTTCTGTGCCAATCTGCTTCCACGGTCTTTTTCATAGTCATTTCTAGCAGGACTTACCTGTCTGCAGGTAGAATTTCTCCAGGGACTTGGTGGTGGACTGTGTGCGTGTCCAAGTGTGATTCCAAAGTTGCTTTGTATGGTTTTCAAAGGAGGTGAAATTCAGATGGAGTAAAAAGAGTTTCCTAAGTTAAACCTTATTATATCAAACCTTTTGGTTTTCAGAGGAAAAAAAATGGAGTATTTGACAATCTGATTAATTCAAATAGGAAACTTGTTTTGTTTGACTTACATAGCTGATGTTCTTTTTAATGTAAGTAGCTCTTGGTAAGGGGTTTCTAGGGGGCGCTTCAATTACTGTTCTCTCATTCGGCTATCCTAAGACTGTGGAAACTTGGATGATGGGAAATATATATATGGTAGAATTTGGAAATATATTTCTTTTTAAAAAGATTTTATTTATTTACTTAACAGAGAGAGACACAGTGAGAGAGGGAACACAGGCAGGGGGAGTGGGACAGGGAGAAGCAGGCTTCCTGCTGAGCAGGGAGCCTCATGCAGGGCTTGATCTCAGGACCTTGGGATCATGACCTGAGTGGAAGGCAGATACTTAACGACTGAGCCACCCAGCACCACTTAATTTTTACTTTCAAAAGATTTTATTTGTTTATTAGAGAGAGAACATGAGCTGGGGGTAGGGGGTGGGCAGAGGGAGAGAAGCAGACTCCCCGCTGAGCAGGAAGCCAGAAGCCTGACTTGATCCCAGGACCTTGAGATAATGGCCTGAGCAGAAGTCAGATGCTTAACTGACTGAGCCACCTAGGTGCCCCTGGAAATGTATTTCTGACATATATAGCTTACTTATGTTTTGTATCCCAATAAGCATTATGTGCTTTAGTTTTCTTTAACAGAGTTTTAACTGCTCTTTTCCTATATTCTGATTCTTTAGTCGGTTAATTTTAAGTAAACATAGATCAGGAGAATTAATCTCAAGACTAGGTTTCTTAATGTTTAACTCTCAAATTTTGGTTGAGTCTTGGCTGTTTTAGTGTACAACATCTTTGTTTGGTTTGATCTGGTTTATGAACACAGTAGATAGCTCGTGAATTTGAGTTGCCTTAGCAATTTTTTTCCCTTCCTTGCTTCCTCCCTCCCCGCTCCAATTCCATTCCATTCTATTCCTTTCCTTTCCTTTCAATCTTATGGCTAGGATCATTGTGATTTACTCTGCAACTTTTCTTCAATTTTTCTAATGCTACTAGTTACTTCTCTTTTTTGGAAAAGCTACATTTCTTTTGAAATAATTAAATAGTTCATTCCAGATAAGATGCATTTTTGTGCATTTTGGTAACCAGTTTTAAGTGAACAACTTTGATTTTAGATGGGGCTCTTGGCCAGTCTTTTGTTTTTCTGGGCCACTCCAAAGAGGGAAAGGGGGGCACAGAAAGAGGGAGAAGTGTTCTGAATGCCCAGAAGAGGGCCTGTCCTTGACATTGAATGACTGAATGCCTATGGTAACTGTGAGTAATTCTGGTTAATCTCATCCTAGGAGGACAGTTCTGAGAACTGACTCAACCTCCTTTTCTTTCATTTTGCCCTAAAAACACCTGCAACTCTTAGAGCAATCTATGAATCACTATGTCTGTTGTCCACTTATTGTCCTGTCCGGTGCCCTTCACACTGGAACTAATCAACTGCCTTGAAGGAAGCGTGACTTGCAAGCTGAATTCTGAGAAGCCCATGAGGGATTCAGGAAGGGGGGGGTGGAAGCAATCTTTCAGTATGATTTGCTCCACATTCCAAATGTGCCTCCAGATGCAAACTGGATGGCCAAGAGGTCAGACAGCACACGTTTTGGACTGATCTGCCTTGACTGTTTTTGAGTTACTTGTTCTTGAAAGATGTTTTCAAGGGGGTGGTAGATCCGAACACGGGGTACGTCAATCCCTAAATCTTCTGTTATTCAGGCTGTGAGTTTGAACGGATCACCGGCTATCAGACAGAGCAGGCCAGTGGCAGTTGCACATGGCAGTAGTTTTGTCCTGAGCATGGGTCTTGTGGTCACCATCCATGCCTGCTTACCCCCCTGTCGGCGCTATCTGCCAGGGCAGGATTGCTGGGAGGTGGGTGATGGCTCTTGTGCTGGCTACCTCTGGATTCTAGCTTGTCTGACAGGGTGCCCCCTCTGCTGGAACAAAAGAATAATAGTTGCCTCTTAGAACAGGCAGGGACTTAGAATTCAGCCCCCTTCAAAGCCATCATCTCTTCTTCCTTACCAGGAGGCCTGTGGAATAAACATGGCTCCTAGAGTGTTGGAGGAGCCCTTGCTGTAAATTGAAGTCCCTCATCCTTCCAAGCATAGCTCCTTTCTGGAGAGCTTGCGGTTTTTGGAAGCATCCATCATCTCCAAGTCTTTGTGGGTAGGACAAATAAGCATCTTTTTTTTTTTTGACAGACAGAGATCACAAGTAGGCAGAGAGGCAGGCAGAGAGAGAGGAGGAAGCAGGCTCCCTGCTGAGCAGAGAGCCCGATGCGGGGCTCGATCCCAGGACCCTGGAATCATGACCTGAGCCGAAGGCAGAGGCTTTAACCCACTGAGCCACCCAGGTGCCCCAGGACAAATAAGTATCTTCTAGGAGGCAGAGTGGTTAAGGTAGCAGAGTCATGTTGCTGCAGAGCTAAACAGCTCATGTGGTGGAAGCACTTGAGATGACAACATGAGTGTTTTTGGGAATAAGTTTCCCAAACTCATTGTAAGGGTTTCTGGTGGCCTGTCCCTGCATCACTTCCCTAGCCAAATACAAGACAGAAGCAGCGTTTCTAACATGTCCTATGCCACAGAGCAAGTGCAAACAGCATCAGAGAGACTGCAAATGACTTTACTGAGCTGGATCATTCTCTCTGAATCCAAGCTCTGTTTATCTTGTGTAGAGCTAAAACTTTGGATTCCTGCAAGGCAGTTCTCATTCTTTTGAATCAAGAGTCAGTTTTAGATGCTCATTGTTTCTTTGTAACTTGTATATTAATATTAAGCCAAAAATGGACAAAAAATGGACACCAGTGTGTCTGCAATATGTACCCAGTTGTCTCCAATAATGCTTTGCTTTGTTGATCTTGCTTCAAGTGCTTTTCCTTCTTTCTTTTTTCCTTCCTAGCATTACAGATGAGAACAGGGGTCCTCTGGAACACCAATCTCTAATCTCATTTGTTTCTCTTTCTCTTCAGGGTGCTTATTATCTTGATTTTGGTGTTTAGCTATCCAAGGTACATTTTTATAGTATTGCTACAATGTTTGTGGCTATAATATAGTATTATTTTGCATATTTAAAAAATTTATTTAAGTGGAATGGACTACTGACATTATTCTGAGCTCCTTTCTCCCCTCAATATTATGCTTTTATGATTTGTCTATGATATTTCATAAAGGTCAAGTTCATTCATTGTTACTGCTTTATAATATTCTATCATATGAAAATAGTATAATTTATTTCCTTATCGAAGGAAATGTAAGTTGTTTTAAATTTACTATTATGAACAATGCCACAATGACTGTTATTGTAATTTTTATGTTCAAGTGTGTGAAGTTTATATATAGGTCACATTTTCCAGTTTTATTGGATGTTTCAGATTGCTCGTCAAAGTGATTGTACTAATTTTTCCTCCTATCAGATGTGTGTGAAAGTTCCAAAATTCACATAAACTCACAACAAAATGTATAAAATTTGAATTTGTGTTCATATTATGGGTCAGAATTATATTTTGTTATTTTAATTTAAATCCCTCTTATTATTAGAAAATACTGAACATGTTTTTCATTTTATAGCTATTTAGGGTTCCTCTTTTGAATTATCTGATTTCCCTTTTAAAAAGTAATTTTTTATTTTTCTCATTCATTTGTGGGAATTCATAAATCATTAGGTGCCAGGTTTTAGAAAACCTGTTTTTATTATAATATATAATATGCTCACACCAGAGAAAACTGGTAAATATAGAAAAGAAAGAAGTCACTGCTAATTCCAGTACCCCTAACCAAGAATGGGTTCATTTGGCCCACTGATTGCTAGTCTGTTTTTTTTTTTCTTATGGTATTTTTATGTAGTTATATTACAATGTATATGTAGCTTATAATCTGTATTTCTCAGTTAATATATCACAAGGTTTTCTTTCTTTTCTTTCTTTCTTTTTTTTAAATGCAGTTGTATGGCTTTTGTAGCCATCATTTTAAATTGATACATGGTATGTCATTAAATGTATCTATCATTTCCTTATTATTGGAAATTCAGATTGCTTTTTATTTTTCCACTTTATAAATAACATTATGATGAAATACATATGCCTAAAAAGTTTTTGATATTTCAAATTATTTTCTTAGAATAGATCCACAGGAGTTAGGTTACTGGGCCAAAGAGGATATACACTTTTTTGAAAGTAAAATGCATTGCAAAAATATTATGTAATCAGTGCTGGCAATCTAAAGAAAACAGGGTTCAAGAAGACTCAAGGGAGCCTGGCAGAAATCTAAGTGTCTGGCTCACTTTGCTTGGCAGAGAGAAAACTCACAAGACTTTACTTTCTCCAGCCACCTTTCTGGACCCAAAGCACCATTCATTTTAGACATTTTCTATCTTACTTGCTCAATCATTTGGCTTTGAAAGAAAAAAAAAAGAGAATTCTCCAAGGCTAAAACATAATGATTAGAAGGATAATACTTATAAATGAATATTGCTGATTCTCAAATACTAATTAAAAAAAAGTGGTCTGTTTATTGTAGGAGAAAAAATTGAATACACAAGCAGAGAGAATGTCTCTGGGTGGGAAATGCTGCCTTGAGTACTAGCTGACAGCCATATATATAGAACATGGGCATTCCAGCATTGCTTGGTTGGGCTTTCATGTTTCTGTGATTTACTCTTTGGCATTAGGGGCAGAATAAATGGTTCAGATTCTCCTGTATGAAAAAACATTTATTTGGAAATATGTAATACATGTACTTCTTAATTTATGAGCATATTATATTCTCAAAGTTCCTTTACAAGTCAGTTAATTAGAACTCAGAAAGCATTTTCCCTTAGAAGTAATATTCTAAGTGGTAGTGTGGTTTCCAGACTGGCACATAAAGGCCCATTTAATCTGTCATATATCTGTAGGAGAGCCCTGGTTTCAAGTCTAGTTTAGCTAGCGTCTCCTTGGGTGATCTTGGGAGCACTCATGTTACTTAAATTCCTGGTCTGTCAAATGAGGAAATGGTCTTTGTGAGGATTGCCAGAGATAATGTATATGACAACGTTTTATGAACGATATGAGATGCTATATGAAATTACCAGATATATTGTTTTTTCCCACCAGAAAAGTATCTATTAAAGGGCGGAACACGTATATCGCTGGTGTTGCGGGTGCACTGGGAGACCCCTGGCCCTGGAGCCTTGGCATAACCCATCCCCAAGGAGTCCCTGAAAGCGCTTAGTCTTGTCCTGAGAAAAGGTCAAGCATAGACACGTGACCCGGCAGATGCGTGACGCAAGTGGGCAAGTTTATTAAAGCGGAAGTATACTCTCGCGATTGAGAGCCGCCAAGTTCAAGAGAGAGAGGGCTGCCCGCCCCAGGGCTGGTTTTCTATCTTTTATGCAGGGTTGTTAACGAGGGGGTAGAATATTCATTACTCCGGGCGGGGGTGGGGGGCAGGGTTTCCCGACTTTTCTTCCTGACTGGGTCAGCGGTTTATCGTCCTGGCATCTGCCATCTTGGGCCTGTCTGGTTTGATCAGGCTTCGTGTGGCATGCGGCCAGGGCAGGCCTCTAACGGTCCTCGCAGGTGGCGGTGACCCCCGCGCCGCCAGCATCCGCCGGTGTCTCGTTAGCACCTAACTACCTGTCTTCTGTGACAACGGAACCTCGAAATGGAGGGTGTAGACCGCAGGAGGTGTGCAGGTGAGCTGCAGGCATATACTAGAATGCCTATGTGTATTGTTTCTTATTCTAATTTTTATTTTTGTGAATACGTGTCACAGTAGAATATGTATATTGATATTTGTCTTAGAGATCTTTATATAAGTAAGGTGGGTGCTCATAATTTTAAAAAACTTTGTGTTGACCCAGTTTAGAGGCCGCTAGTCTCTTCATATCTTTATCCTATAAGACATGGGTATACGGAAGGTGATGCGAGTTAAATTGATAAACTGAGTTTATATAATGTGCACTTATAACATTATTTCTATGCAGAACGCACCCATGTAACTTCAGACAACAAATTATCTCTTTGCTTCCTAACAGCCCCTGCGTGGGTGTTTTGGTATTCCTTACTTTGCAGGCTCCACATAACACGTGTGCGCGGGTGTAGACACGCACGCATATGGAGATGCTCTGGAAAGAGACTAGGTTGTAGGATATCAATATCTCTCTACACTGGCAAGAAAAATGATTGGCTCTGTCACTCATTTTTTTCTCGAATTTTAGAGAGGGATGCTGGATCCTCTCCCCCAGTCCCCCCCATCCCCACCTCTGGTTTAAGTATTGGCAAGTTCAAGGCTTCTTATGATGATTTCTGGAGTTTTAAGGATGAGAGTAGGAGGATAAAGGGAAGTGTAGCTGTTTCCTAGTAGCTAATGACTTTAGACGTCTGCATTAAGAAAATTGTAAAATTAAAAAATCTACTAATCAGAAGAGTATGTTGAAAACTGTCAAAGGGCCTCACTGTTACTTCATTTAAGTCGACTTTCTGGGCTGGGTTGCAGAATGACGGAGATGGTATCAAGATACTGAATAGGTTTAATGATACAAAATTAATGCAACAAAAAAGATTTATGCCAATTCCAAAATGAAAAGCCAATAAAAATGCTTTAATTTTATCACATGCTTTCATTTTGGCAGTGGGCACTTATACTTAGAGTTTTATGTGGAAAAATAAGCCGTGCCTTGAGATACAAAAGAGAATGGGTGTCTTCTGCTGAGGGTTCCCCGATATGGAAAACACACCAGAAAAACAGGAGAATGGAAGTGAATTATAACAGGGTTGCTGTAAACGAGCAAGACTAAATAAGTTTTGAAAGCAGTGGCCCATTCAGTTATTTCTTTTATTTTTCATATTTTTCCTCAACTCTGCAAAATAATAAAAAACAAAAGAAAAATCTGCTGAATGCCTAGTCATAGTTTATTGGAGCAGGAAAATAAGCCATTCTGAACCATTCTCTTATTTGCTGTGAGTGGCAGAATCATTCACCGTGGTGAATCATAGCAGGGAGAACCATTTGGAGTGATTATTTTGTGATGTTAAATTGCAAATAGCACATGTGGAATCAACAAAGGTATGAATTATTTTTAAAAATCTTTTAGAAAATCCTCTTATTGAAAATGTGTATTTGTATGACCAACATATGCCTTCGTTTCACAATAGCCAAGCCAAGCCTTAAGTATATGCCTTTTTGTTCTTATATTTGACTAATTGAAAGCTTTCCTAGTTGATATTTTAATGTCAAAAATAGTATATTATCCTAGAAGCTGTATGACGGTAATAATGGTGGGGGAAAATATATATGTACATATATAGATAAGCATTTGGTTGAACTGCCAGGATTGAAGAAAACGTCTGAGTTTCCTGCCTTTTATTTCAGTGACTTAAGAACCTGTTGGCTGTTAAACAAAATAAACTGAGGGATTAACCCTGGCTGGCTGAAATTTGTTAATGACATGCAAATGATTTATCATTAGTGTAGTCATAGGCACTACTTAGTGTTAATCCTGTGAGAATCCCTGATGGTAAGGACAATATATTTGATGCTTGAGATGAAATATCATCTGCCTTGGGTAATCTGGTGCCTTGTTTTGGTTGAAAAGCTTCAGGTTGCCTGGCCCTTTAAGGCAAATCTCTGGTATTCAAATAGGTGAAGTAAAAAGGTATTTTATGCTCCAGTGTCTGCTTTGTGAGAGCACTTAATTTTAAGAGGGCAGAATGGAATGCTTCTATTTAAACTTAGGGGGAACTGGCAGGGAGGGTAACTGCATTCCATGAAGTTCCACTTCAGCCCCTGTTTTTCCTTCATAATGGGAGGCATCAGAATTCTAGCTGGGATTGGGGTTCAGTGGTTGGCCTCAAGTTTTAGTGGCCTTGGAAACTGTTTTTGACAAGGAAACTGGATGGTTCTTAAGGAGAGGAAAAATGAGCTTTTCAGAAAGGAAAAATCACTTTGCTGTCCTTAATGTTTGGTATCCTGACTGTACACAGAAGGTGCTCATTGTATGCTCCGTGAAGAACTGCATACATATTTAAGATAGGGGTGCAAGCCCTTCAGGCTTGAAGGGCACATGAGGGGAGGAAATGGCACAGGTGTGGGCACATTCTCGGCACCCCTTGTATCATGTCCTGGGGCTGGGTAGCTTTAAGCCCCCATATGAATTACTGCTGTGTAGCAAAACGTCCCTCAGATTTGGCAGCTTAAAACATCAAGCAATTTCATCCTTTTTAGTTTCTGTGGGACAAAGCAGGTTGGTTCTGTCTGGCTCAGGGTCTCTCATGAGTGCAGTGCAGAGGGTACCCTGGGGCTGCAGCTCATCAGAAGGCTGGGGGACATCAGAGGAGCTCCTCAGAGGAGACCACTGACAGCAGCCCTCAGAACCATGCCTCACAGTCATCCTTATAGTGGGACTCACACCATGACATCTGACTTCTCCAAGAGGGAATGATGAAGGGGGGCACATATTGTCCTTTACGACCTTGTCTCTAACTCACACACTGTCCCTTCTTACCCTCCTTGTTAGAAGTGAGTCACTGAGTCCTGCCCACTCTCGGTTAATGTGTGGGGATCATATAAGGGTGTGAAAGCCAGGAGGAAGGGATCACTAGGGCCACCTTAGAGTCTGGCTTCTGCTGCCCCCTCATGACACGAATTTTGTTCAGCTGTCCCATGACTCAAGAGATTCTGGAAATCTGATTGAACTACTTTCATTGTAGGAACTTTGGTTCACCTTGAGTTCACCTTCAATAAAGTCCTTTGAGGATCTGTCCCAGCTCAGATCCAGTAAACCAACGGAGGGTCTTACTAGAAACATCGTCACCACACCACCATGCATTGGCTGTGAGCCCTGATTCAGTCTTGGGAGGAAATAAAATCATTCAGCTGAATTACATGAAATTAATGTGTTGGCTTCATTCCAGTTCCCACTGGATACATGTCCTTGTCATAAGGAAAAGTACTAGTAGGTTTAATTGACCATCTTAGGAAGGTGACAAGGAGAAAAGACATTCATGAACATGACATGCTCAATCTGAGACCAGGTTACTTCCTTGAGGAGAGCTTGAAGAATTTTTTATTTCACCAACCAAAAAGAATTATACCTATCATCCTCCTTTTCCCAATTGTAAATGAAACTTGCTTTAAATAAGTTAAGGTAAAATATTAAAAAAGCAAAAAGTATACATGGTTTAGGTCACTGATGTTCATGACTTAGTCCTTAATTTCATTTTCTTTTTAAAAAAGCTTACTGTTTGCATAGGTCATTCAAGTACCACTGAATTTAGAATGGTATTTGTGTACCTGGATGATAGGTACACATTATTCTGGGGTGAAGATGTTGGCTGTGTTGGGAGAAAACAAGTGATAAACTGTTTCTATACAATGAGATCCAACAGGTGTGGACCTATATTCATGGAGCCTAGAATCAGATACAGTGGAAATGGGGCCACATTAAGGGGCTTGTGTTTTTGCATTTTAGTGAGAATCTTGGGCAGATTTAACTGGAGAAATCTGGAGGGAACCAGAGAAAAATGGTGCCTCGGAATCTCAAGAGACACTTTCTTAGGAAAAAAACTGTGTTGGAAGCCAATATAGTCATCATTTTCAGGTTTATTCCATTGTCAGCAGTAGCTCCCCCCGCGTTTTGTCCCCATCAGGTCCTCCAGGGTGGAGCCAGGCAGTGGCTGGGCTGCATTTTGTAGTCAGTATTAGAGACACAAACAGGAAAACAAGTCAGAAGGGTCAGTGTGGACATGCGGGACCTCTCCTCTGACTCTGAGACCCAATTTCTTGCTTTTCCCCCTTGTGTTTTGAGTCTGTGGTGCAGTTATTTGACATTGTTAAACTCCTGTTTCGATAAAAGCTTCTTTCTTTTAAAAACAAAGTGTAGATGAATTCTGTGTAATACACATGATTTAGATGTCTTCTTTTAATTTTCAGCTCCATTTATATATTGCTGGGGAGCTGATCGTTTCCTTCTCTGTGTTCCTAGAGTAACTTGCCATCATGCCAGTATGACATTAACCACATTTTAATTTGGGCTTTCCTTCTTGGTTCCTCTCCCAAATCCAAGACTGTGAAAGCCTACAGGAATTTTACTAGTTCATGTATCTCTAGTCTTTAGCAGAGTGTCTGGCACCTTTCAGGCACAAATAAGAATGTTGAATGAATGAACTAATGAATGAAGGAAGGAGGGAGTGAACAGTCAGGCTGCTGATTGTATTTCACCACCCAGGCTCTGAGTTACATTTCTGGGCTCCTGAAGGAAAATTTAGATATGTCAGAATTGGTCAGATGCATCTGCTACTGATATCAATGATATAAAATCATATTTCTTCTGGTAAACTTCCTTAGAAGTTAAAGTTCTGGCCACCTGCATAGCTCAGAAGGAGTTTAGATTGGCATTTAGATTAGTTGGCTCTGTTATTCAGTGACTTTGCATGCTTGTTCAAGGGCACCGGAGTCAACCAGTGTTTATTTTTGGATTCTCATTGCTCTTGGGATCACTGTATCGAAGAATGGTCCTGCCCCCATCCCTTACCTCCTCCCCCTGGTTTGTTGTTCCTGGTCCAGGGAGTACTGCAGCCCAGATTTGGCCTGACCAGCTACTTCTTGGTGCCCTGTTATTTTTAGCATATGAACCACAGCAGCAGCTGGCAATTCCGAGTTGGCCCATAAAGGTGAAGATTTTGTGAGGTTGAAACCATGGGTTTAAGAATTTTAGGTTTCTTCAGTTTGTATGTCTTTGTATTATCTCATGATAAATAGTACGTTTAAGGCTCCAGTCTGCCAATATTTTACAGTGGAAACTTGCTTTAAAAGGCGTCTCTCTGGTTTTGGGTTCTGTATTTTAGGAGGAAAGTCAAGAAATTAAGAATAGAGGAGTATGAATGATTGAAGTCATAGTCCTGTGAGGAAACCTTAAGAAAAGAAACAAAAACTCTTGGGGCACCTGGTTGGCTTAGTTGGTTAAGCACCAGACTCTTGGCTTTAGCTCAGGTCATGATCTCATGGGCTGTGAGATCAAGCCCTGAGTTGAGGTACACACTCAGCTCAGAGTCTGCTTAGGATTCTCTCTCTCCTTCTGCCCCTCCAGCCCTGCTTGTACTCACTCTCTCTCTAAAATAAGTAAACAAATAAATAAAAGATTTTATTTATTTGGGAGAGAGTGAGAGACAGAGCACGAGTGTGTGTTGGGAGGGGTGGCAAGAGCGAGAGAGAGAAGAAGGCTTTCCACTGAGCAGGGAGCACCATGCAGGGCTCAATCCCAGGATGCTGGGATTATGACCTGAGCTGAAGGCAGATGGTTAACCGACTGAGCCACCCAGGCGCCCCTAAATAAATGAATCTTAAAGGAAAAAAAAAACAAAATCGAAACAAAACAAAAAACTCTTGGGCGCCTGGGTGGCTCAGTGGGTTAAGCCACTGCCTTCGGCTCAGGTCATGATCTCAGGGTCCTGGGATTCGAGTCCCGCATCGGGCTCTCTGCTCAGCAGGGAGCCTGCTTCCCTCTCTCTCTCTCTCTCTCTCTGCCTGCCTCTCTGCCAACTTGTGATCTCTCTCTGCCAAATAAATAAATAAAATCTTAAAAAAACAAAAAACAAAAAACTCTTTATCTTGAATAACAAGGTTATTAGGAAAAACTAAAGAGATTTGAAGGTGTAATGGAGGTAATATTGATTAAGATGAGCTACTTCTATGATAAACAAATCTCAGTGTATGTTTATTTTTCTTTTATATAAGAGTCCACTGGATGCCTTCATCAGGGAGGCACTGCTTCACCATTTTCAGGGACTTAGGCTACTGGAGGCTTTGTCATCTTTACCTTGTGGCTTCCAGTGTCATCTTTGGGGGTTAATGTCCTGTCAGCAGATAGGGAAACAACGTGGAGGATTATGTGTGGAGGTTTTTATGGATCAGGCCAGGAACTGGCATCCTCTACTGTTCCGATTCCACTGATGGTAGCCTTGTGATTTCCGGTTTTCTTTCTTTTCTTTTTTTCCTTTCTTTAAGTAATCTCTGTATCCAGAGTGGGGCTCAGGCTTATGACCCCTAGACCAGGAGCCTCATGCTCTACCGACTGAGCCCGTGATGTGCCCCATTGTGACTAGTCTCTAACAAACTGCAGAGGAAGCTGGAAAATACCTGAGGGATTTTGAGCTGTTCAATCCTAAAATTTCTAGTTGTTTTCTATAAAATATTTTAAGGTCAAAGTTCCTGGTGTACCCAATATGCTCATTATAGAATACTTGCATTTGAATATTTCTTGGTTTCTCATTAATGTAGGCACAAGGTCATGGAGACTCAAGAGCCATTGGGGACATAGAGAGGGTGCTGCCCTATTCCCTCACTTTAGTGACCAGGAGAAGCAGGCCAGGAGGCCAGGCCTGAAGAGCTTGCATGTGAGAAGACTTAGCCAAATCTCCAGATTAGGTCCTAGATTAGAGTCATCTAGCACTAATCCTTTTCCTATTTTCATTAAAGGTGGAATTGAATGGTGATTACGAGCGTCTGCTCTGGACCAAGCTGCCTAGGCTGGGATACTGGCTCCAAATTAACTAGCTGTGTGACCTCGGCTAAGCCCTCTGTGCCTCAGTTTTCTGTATAAAACAGAGATAAGAATAGGACTCACCTTATGGAGTTGTTCTTTAACTCTTTTAAGAGTTAATACATGCAAAGTACCTAGAACAGTGACTGGTAGCATTTAATAGTGCCCTAGTAAGCATTTAATAAATGTCGGTCATCATTATTATTATTGTGATTATGATGTAATTAATTACATAATATAACAAATGCTTAAAATGTGTTTATGTTTCTTTTCTAAGTATATAAAGCATTCCAGTAAAGTTTCTATTATTTGTTGACAAAGAAAAAAGATATTTGGACTAGCAATAGTTTTCATCACACCTGAAGAATGGAACATAACTCCTAACTATATATCTATATATATTTAAGATTTTATTTATTTGCCAGAGAAAGAGAGAGATTGAGGAGAGAGAGAGCACAAGCAGGGAGATCAGCAGGCAGAGGGAGAAGCAGGCTCCCTGCTGAGCAAGGAGCCCAAAATAGGACTTGATCCCAGGATCCTGGGATCATGACCTGAGCCGAAAGCAGATGCTGGACTGACTGAGCCACCCAGGTGTCCCCTAACTATAGTTTCTTCAGTAAGAAGTTATCCAAATATTTTTTTGAGATAAAATTGACACATCTCAAAATTCATCCTTTTAAAGTATACAGTTCTCCCATTCCCATCCTTTTAAAGTATACGGTTCTCCCATTCACATTAGTAGTCACTCTCCATTTTCCTTTTCCCCAGCTCCTGGCAACTACCAAGTGACTGTCCATCTTTATGGATTTGTCTATATTAGACATTTCAGATAATTGGAATCATACAGTAAGTGGCCTTTTGGCCATATAGTATGTGGAATCAGACAGTAGGTCTACCTGCTTCTACTTAGCATGATGCTATTAAGGTTCATTCATTTTTTTTTTTGGTATTATGTTTTATTATGTTAATCATCATATAGCACATCATTAGTTTTTGATTTAGTGTTCAATGATCCATTATTTGCATATAACAATCAGTGCTCATTATAACACGTGCCCTCCTTCATACGCATAAGGTTCATTCTTAAAAGGCATATCAGAACTTCATTCCTTTTTATGACTGAATAATTTTCCATTGTATGGTTAGACTTCATTTTGTTTATCCATTTGTCAGTTGATGGGCACTTAGGTTGTTTCTCTGATTTTATTATGAATGATACAGCTATGAACATTTGTGAATGAGTTTTATGTGAGCATACATTTTCAATTCTTTTGGCTATGTACCTAGAAGTGTAATTGGGTCATGTAGTAACTGTAGGTTTAAGTTTTTGAAAAACTGCCAAACTGTTTTCCAAAATGGCTACACCATCCCCAAGTATCTAGGATACAATACTTGATGATTAATTCAGTCTTATTTAATTGAAAGAGAAAATGGCATCATTTGAACTTAGTATTCATCGTGGAGAATTAGAGTTGTTTACAAACATTTGAGAGACTGTGTCTCAGCTGGCTGTGATGGGCACTGTATAAAACAAAGCAAATGAGACAGTTTCTGTTTTCTGGAGCTGATAGAAATTTGTGTCATTTCAAAGTTGGCTCCCCTCCCTTCCTTTTTCAAGTGTGGTTGGCTGTTCTCCTCTTCTATTACTTTTTTCTCTTTTGGCCACTACTCTCCAACTTGTAGGGAGGACTTTTACTCAATACTAGATTTGTCAAGACCAGAGGGCAGAATGGAGAATGATGAGGTAGATGGTGGGTATGGAGCCAAGATTCACAGGACCAAGAAACTCCCTAGCTGGGGGATCATTTGGGTATAACTAATTGTCAACTAGTTCCATGACTGACAGTGGCCTTTTCCCCCATTATAGACACAATTTAAAAAAGAAAAACAAGCTATCTCTCATTTATAGATACTACATTTATTCTGAATGCCAAGAATCTTGTGGGAATTTTCATTTTTACAGAATTACTCTGTTGTTTCGGTTCGGGGTCTGTGTAATCATAAAATTTTGTGAGCTGTGGCAAATTGTACTTATAATTGTATCCACAGATCTCTGCTTTAAGAAGCAGGCTTCCAAGGATTTTGTTTGGTTATTGCCTACTGAAATGTATATTTCTTAAGGACAGCAGATGACATTTTCCTAAGTAGAAGGTGGAAATTTCCCGGGAGCCATCTTGAGCTTCTCGTCTTGGGGCAGTCTGGTTCTGTTCCTTCACTAGGAGGTCTAATAGTCATCCTCTGTCAGCAGCTCTCAACCACTGTTTCACCTCATTGGAATGGGTGACAATTACAGTTCATCTTGAAGCAAAGATTGTTCACCCTCTGTGTAAACAGCTGGGAAAGGAGGCAAATATATTTATGGAAAATAAAGTGAGCCTTTAATGGTCCCATGTCAGAAATTTTCTCCTCAGGAGCCTGTTAAGGTGGAGGTGAGTTAAGTACAGGATGTAAACAGGACTTCTCTGCCTGGAAGAGACTCGGTAGCGACAACTCTGAATTTACTGGTTTTGTTTGGTATTTCCTAATCTGCTCACCCCATAAGCTACACTAATTTTAGGCTTTGTCTTCAATAGCAGTTGTCCTTCCCCAGCTTACTTCTCTCCCTCCCTAGATCCCCTTAAGTTTTCGAGATCATTCTCAATCCACCCCCTCTCTCCCACTCCCCACCATCTCTCCAGCCTATAGAGAGTTCTCTTCTCTCGACAGACTTATTGTCAGAATGGTGTGAGTGAAATTGTAGTTGCTTTGCGATGGGTAGGTATGTCTGCCCACCAGATTGCAAGCTCTCTAAAGATAAAAGCTCTTCCTAACACTGAATTTGAATCTGCTTCAAGACAGTGCCCTGCCTAGAGGACTTCCTCAGTCACTATCCACCGATTGAATTCATAAGCCTACAAGGGGCAAGGTACCAGCACAGTAGCAATTGATTCTCATGAGAACACTCAGTTGGGGAAAACTGTGCTGGAAAACTTCGAGGCTTTGCTTCCCTTAGAAATGACATGTGATCTTTTCTGTGCTCTCTCCTCCCCCACTAGGTGGGCCTCAAGCAGATGAGAGGTAGAGAAAACATGGAAAATCCTGGGCAAGCTGGGGCACTGGGGGAGTGTGCTTATCCTCCAGAACAATTTAATGGAGCCCACACCTGCTGCTTCATGACTAGGGTTTCAAAGCTTTCAGAACTGGTGTATGCAAAGCTTGTCTTTTGATATCAGGATAAGTTTCAATGGATTTAACTTGTGTCGTAATCAGATTTCAGCACAGGAAGCTTTTTTCCTGTACCTACAATGAGACTATCTCTCTCTAAGGCTGTTTGGTCACCTAAATATAAACAACTAGGTCCAGTTTTCTCTGTCACGCCTCAATCCTTTCTTGTAGAGTCCTCTCAAGGTCGAACAGAGAAGTTATAAGGAGGCAGGTGTCAGTTTTATGTATTTGTCACCCAATTATGGATGACTCACTTTCTTTAAGCTTTCTAAGCCTCAGTTGGTGCATTTGTAAAACGGAGACCATGACATCTGCTTAGCGGTGTTGTGAGGAGCAAATGTCGCATAGCTCGTAGAGCACCTGATAGAACAAAGGGTAAAAATATGTCTCCTTAATGAAACTTCCTCTCTCTTTTCCTTTTCTTTTTGGTCTGAATGCTGCAGGTTGCCTCCGATCATGCAAGAATGTAAACCTTGCCTCCTTTTGCTTCTGCAGATCTCCATTCGAACTGGACGTATCTGTTTTCCCTTGTGCATAACTGTAGCATGGCTTTCAAGTTATCTACCTGAATCGAGGAAGAAACAGGAAGAGGGTGGAGGAAGTTTATTCTTTTCTGCAAAGGGGAGAATTAAGCTTTTAACACCACTTTAAATTTTAGAGCTCTTCTAAGGAACTAAACATGCTCTGCCTTGATAGTGTTTATTGACTGCATCCCAAAGAGTTAGGTAGGGATATATACATGAAATATATGAAACATGTATATGGTATATAGGACATGTGATAAATGTTATATATATTTATTTATACATCTGCTGCTTTTCTTTACTTTGCAGATGAGAGATTAGGGAAAGGGGAGGAAATAGAGCACTGCCAAGCAATCCGGGTCTGCTTGCACACGTGCTCTTACTTGATTAACTAGGGAAAAAGTGGAATTTTAGCAAGAAATGACTTCCAATTAGGTTTTTGAACAACAAAATCCACTTCACAGTAATTTTTTCCATTTGTTTTTTGTTTGTTTTTGCGTCTTGCTTTGGCATGGAGGCTCATTGTTAATGGCCCAATAGGCCTTGAGTAAGGTCTGTCTCCCTATTTTTCTTTCCACTAGAGTATGCATTTTTTAGAGGAAATAAAAATGAAAAAAAAAATTAAAAATAAGTGATATATATGTGTATATATATATTCTTTTCTCTGAAAGGAGAAAACAAGATAATGAAATTGGATTGGAAATGTGTTAATATATTGGTGTCCAGCTCTTAAAGAAGATAGTAAATGAAGAGGACAGGAGCCTAAAGGGAGAAGGGGGCTGAATCTCTGAAAAGCTTTTGGGTTATGTGTCAGGCACACAAGGGATCATCCAGGGGGACTGTGATGAGCTGGGACTGTGAGAATCAGTGTCCTGCTGCCCAGCCCAGCCCTCTCTAGAGAGCTATTTTTTGCTATCAGTCATTTAGGTAGGTAACGGCAACATTCGGGATGCCAGGCAGCAGCTAGGAAGAAAAGTCTGTACCAAACAGGCTGGCACTGACATATTCTTGGGTGGAGGACATGACACTTCCCACCAGAAGGAACGAGGTAGGAGCTCCAGACCCGTAATGATGATCCATAGCCAGCCTGAATCCACAGCAAGGGAAAACCTGCATCATAGCGATTCTCACCACCCAGAGGAGAAGAGGAGATAAAGGAGCTTTCATTGAGTAAGCATTGTGCTTGGTACCTTCCGATCGTCTCATTTGACCTTCACAGCAACCCTGAGTAGATCTTGGCTATAGTTTCCTAGGACTGCCATAACCAATTACCATAAACTTGGTGGCTTAAAACAATAGACACTTATTATCTCATAGTTCTGGAGGCCAAAACTGAGGTGTTTGCAGAGTTGGTTCCCTGTTGGAGGCCCTGAGGGGGAATCTGTTGTCTGCCTCTTTCCCAGCTTCTGTTGGCTACAGGCAACCCTTGGCGTTTCTTGCCTTGGGGCTGCATGGCTCCAGTCTCTGCCTCTGTTCTTTCCTCTGAGCCTTTCCCTCTGTGTCTCTGGGTCTCAGGGCCTCAAATCTCCCTCTCTTTCCTTTTAGAAGGACAGCAGCCTTTTGATTTAGGCCTTACCCTAAAGATTTAAGGTAA
Organism: Meles meles; assembly: GCF_922984935.1. Classification (NCBI taxonomy): domain Eukaryota; kingdom Metazoa; phylum Chordata; class Mammalia; order Carnivora; family Mustelidae; genus Meles; species Meles meles. The sequence goes on from NC_060069.1 coordinate 68,529,301, forward strand.
GACACACCAGAAATTTATTACAAACCCTTTATAATCAACCTAGGTAGAATTGTATCATTTCCTTCCTTGCTTCCTTCCTTCCTCCCTTCCCCTCTCTTTCTTTCTTATTTCTTTTTTTCAAATATGGAGATGGTGAAATAGAATACTTAATGTCTGGTTTGTAATAATTTGTCTCGTGTCTGGTGTGTTTGGATACAGTCCAACACACCATCAAGAGAGCTGCATCTTGAGGTGACCAGTGCCCTGTACCATTATTCTTTTCATGAAAGGCACAAAGCGGACAAACTGTATGGGTCTGCCACTGGCTGACGTGTACATTGCAGAAGTCTCTTCACTACTTCAAGTTTTCCTTTCCTCATATTGTAGATGAAGAAGGTTGATAATACGTGTTTTTTGGTAGCCCTTCTACCTAGCACATGCTTGCACATTTGTAGAAAAATTACGTATTTTATAGTCACATTGTAAAGTCATTAATACATTTTCAGGGAACATGTTAAAATATTCAGGGATTTTATTCCTGTGTTATTCTTCCTTAAAGTAAATTGATGGATGGATGGGAATTTTCCCCAATGCGAAAGAATATATACAGTGATATTATAGCTAGGTTCTTGTATGTAACATTTTTAAAAAACTAGAAATAAAAGCATTATAGTAATGATACATGTGAGAGTACAAATCTATATCTTGGTAGGAAAACAAGTTGAATTCAACTGGAAAAAAAGTTATTGGCTTAATCCAATAATGCATTTTCCTTTAAAATAATAACTTTGCTTATTCCACCCGGAGTAATTCCCTCCTAAACCTAGAGCTCTCTTCACATGAAGCTTTACTTTTTTTTTTTTTTTTAAGATTTTATTTATTTACCCGACAGAGAGAGATCACAAGTAGGCAGAGAGGCAGGCAGAGAGAGAGAGAGAGAGGGAAGCAGGCTCCCTGCTGAGCAGAGAGCCCGACGCGGGACTCGATCCCAGGACCCTGAGATCATGACCTGAGCCGAAGGCAGCGGCTTAACCCACTGAGCCACCCAGGCGCCCCTGAAGCTTTACTTTTAAACACATTTTCACCATGGTGAGAATTTTGATGTCCATGTATATGTAAATTTCAAATCATTTCTATTAGGATAACTTAAAAAAATAGATTGGAAAATAAAAGAAGTGAAGTGGTTTATAGAGCAGGAGGTGGGATTGTGATGAAATCCAAGGGAAACAAAGTTGGGGCATGGAAGGGGGTGGGAGATTTGTGTGGGGGAAAATGAAGGAGGCATTTTTTTCAGGTGGGGCAGTCAGTAAAGAGTCTCAGGCAGACTCATGTTGGATGGAGAACCAGAATAAGAAAAACATAGCTTCTCGTTATGATCTTTGCAACAATGCAAAGTCAAATTTGAATCACCTAGTTGAAGTTGTGCAGCAGAAAGAACCTGCAAAGATTTGAACAGGGAGAAAGATAAATTATTTATTTAATTATTGCAAATGTAAGATTGAAAGATTTTGTTGTTACCATCTCGGTTTTGTGCACTGTCTTAATTTGTGTTTGTTTAGTAAAAGCTAACCTTTATAACAGCTGCATATGTGTATTTTCCAAGATTTCCTTCTTGCCTTTGTTTTTTTCTAATCTCATTTTCCCTTTAGGATCTAAAGATTCTACCCTGGGGGCATTTAAATTGAGGAGAGACTAGAAATTTTTTTTTGTTTTGTTTTTGATTTTTTTTTCTTTTTAAACTTCATTTCAGTTTGTATACAGAGACAGAGCCCTAATATAAGCCACATAGGCAGAACCCTAATATAAGCCAAGTAGCAGAGAGCCTATTAGGTAATCGGTATCAGTCAAGTGTTGACTTTGCCGCATGTACCAAAAAGATTTAGTGGCTACTAATAATACTTTCTTTTATGTATAGTACTGTGTTGCATCTTAGGTTAAACTGAGAACCTATTGTGTTTTTTATAAATGCAGGTCTGACTATGTGACCACTTATTGTCACTTCGATGCCACTGCTGATGGCAGCTAACATTTATTAAGTGCTTATTATGTGCCAAGCGTTGCTTTAGCCACATTGTAATTATCACATTTAATCTTGTAAACCACTCTAAATGGGCTAACTAGTTAGTAACCAGTCAGGTTACTCAAAATATTCAAACTGTGTATAAACAAAGTGTAGGTTGTTTAAAACTTTTCTTCTTATATTTTTTAAGGATGCAGATATTTAAAGTTTAAAATGAATAATTCTGAAGGAAGAAAATGTCAACATACTGACTAATAGTTGGGTTGTGAAACTTAACTATGTTACTTAGGGAAGATTATAAATAAGAATTTAAGAAGGTTGTATTTTTTCCATTTGTTAAACTATAAAATGAACACCAGAGTATAGTCATGCATTGATTTTAATATGTGTCTGAATTTTTATGAATTGAAATTCAGTCAAATCATGTATGTATATGAAGCCAGGTAATTCCTATAGCAAATAGTAAATATTTGCTTGCATTTACAAGTCAGCTGGATGAAGCATAGGATAATGACTCATTCAATGGCCAGAGCCAAGAATTGAACCCTGCAATTGGGTTTCTTGTTACTTTTCCTCTCTATTCGATTTCCTCTCCCTCCTTTTCTTTAAACATTAATGAACATGCACATTTTAAAAACAACCTAGTTGTTTTTCCCAAGCTGAAGTACAGCTGAAAATGAACTGTTTCAAATGCCCCATGTTGGTGTTCAGAAAACAGAGGGACACCTAAGTGTGGGGGTACCTCACAGGCGCACAGTCCCATGAATTCCGAGAGCCTCAATTATCAGTGGACCATTATGGCTTGCACATGGTTTATTTGCTTTGGAGTTACTTCAACTTTCCAAAGACATAGTGGGTTTGTAAAAACAGATCGTTAATGATAACCCAGAACACTTAGGTCTGAAATATTGGGTGGATGCAGCGGTTAGGATATTTTTTTTTCCTGATGATTGTCTGTTCTTTAAAAGCATGGCTGTCTACTCACCACCGGATTGAATGCTTCTGAAGATTAGCCTCTCATTGTTTGAATGTTTTCATAGCATTGTTGTAATAAAGCATCTTCATACTTCACAGTTGAAATCTTGACTTTTGGAATTAAAAAAAAAAGTCAGGGGCTAATCATAACAATTAGCTAATGTGTCAACAATTAGCACTTTCCATCAACCTGCTCTAAAAGGAGACTCTTCTTATCCACTAGCAGACAAAAATGCAATGATGTAGTTAAGAAAAGCACTGAAATTGGCTCCTAAAGTCCCTTGCTGTAGCCAACTAAATCCCCAGGGTATTGTTTACAGTGATTATTCTGCCATTATGATGTTATTGCATAGGCGGAGGGGGGAGTAGTATGCTCAAAATAATTTGGTTCTTTTTTTTCCAAAAGACAAAACAAAGCATTAAAAGAAAACAATCCCTTTCTGGCTGCTTTTGGTAAAGTAGAACAAAGCTGCTGTGAAAGGTCAGCCAGTTACAGTGCTTTAGTGTTTCACTGGTAAATAGTTTTTGAAAAAGTATATTTAATATTTTACCATTTGGAAAATTTTCAGTGTGCTTCAAGTCCAGCACAACTCAATCAATGTAAGATTTGAGAGGTCTCTGGTGGGGATTTCTTGACAATGGATACATTATATTCTGCGGCCATCCATACCGCTGCTTGGTTGAAATATGTTTTAACATCTTTTATATAATCCTTCTCGTAATACAAGAACATTTATACTGCATCTCTTATAAAGAACCACACAGTCCTTTATACAGGCCCATATATCTATGTAAATACCATAGGTTTATCTTTAAAACAGCCTTACAACAACTTGTAAAATCCCCACTAACATCTCAGAATTCTGTGGGCAGGAAAACTTTTAACTACAACTAGGATCACCTTTCAGACAGCTCCTTCGAGTCCTTGTGGGCCACTGGCAGAGCGCAGAGGTGGTGGGCTGAGGAGAGGTGTGCTGGCCAGGCGAGCCACGAACCAGTGCCAAGTCTGCTCTCAGTGGGGCAGGACCGCCTGAACAGCGCCGCCTGGAATGGCAGCCAGGCATGTTGCCTTAGAACAGGGAGAGTGCAAAAGGAACTGAGCTGTCCTCTGCCACAGACTCTTGGCAGCGAGGTCTGGGGGCCGGTGTCCATGCTGGAGAGGACAAGGGAACACATTTGAACCATCTGCAGAGCTGGAAACAAAGAGAGGCCCTGGGCTTTTGCAACAAGCAGAAGCTGGTGAATGAGCTCAGTTGGGGCTTCCCAGAGGGTCTGCAGAGTGCAGAGTGGGCTGTCTAACAGGCAGAGTGTGCAACAGTGGTATTTCTCTCCAGAATTTCAGGAAGCTGGTTGCTGTCAAGATGTCATGCAGATTCGATAGACAAGATGGGAAGCAGAGCTATCTTTTGTGTGTTTACTTTCCACGGAAATAGTTTCCAACTAGCTCCAGTTTCTGGGTTTCCTGATCCCTAACTTCTAAAGCCTCGATCCTCAAAGCATTCCCTGGGAGTAGGTTAGAAATGCAGATTCTCGGGCTGCAGCCTCCACCGAATGAATCAGAACTGGTATTTTAACCAGATCTTAACTAATTTGAATGCCTGGTGTAGTTTGTGGATTATTACCCCCTCCTATAAAAGACGTAGTGGCTCATATTTGTTCATTTATTTTTCAATGCCTATGATTAGTAAAAAATGTGTTGAGGATGGGCACTGGAAAAAGATGGTATTTTTACTCTTGAAGGGCTGACAGTTTGTGATGGAGACAGACTGGTGAAAAGGAAGTACATGTGGAGATGAGTTCATAGCAGTTTGACACACAGAGACGGGAGCGTGTCTCACTCTGAGGAATTCCTGCAGGCTCCACAGAGGTTAAATTTGAGTGTTGAGTCTATAGGGAGTGCAGATATGTCCGAGAGGAAGGAAAGAGTTTTTCGGCCAGTAGAGGTATTATATATAAAAACCTGAACAAACATGGGTCATATAGAAAATGATGAGAGATTTCAAGTTGCGTGTGTCTGTGTGTGTGTGTGTGTGTGTGTGTGAGAGAGAGAGAGAGAGAGAGAGAGAGAGATGTGTGATATGTGAGGTGTATTGTAGCACTTGACTGTGGGACTTGAAGAAGGCAGAGCTGTGTTTTCTGCTTCATCTCCAGCACCTAAAATAGTGCTTGCTCTACACTGGGTGTATTCAATGACTGTTGGGAGGAAGAATGAATGAAAATAAGACAGGAGAGGTAGTACGATCCGATTATGAAGCTAATGAATGAGAACTCGATCTTAATGGCACTGGAGGCTTTTCATGTGGGTGGCAGCAAAGCAAATGATCAGAGTAGGGGAAGCGTGGAAGAAGGGGTCTGGGGAGGAGGCCACAGCACTAATGCAGGGGAGAGGCTGATGAGCGTCTGTACACAAGTCGTGGCACTGGGCATGGACAAGAGGTCCAATTACAAGATGCTAAGGAGGCAGAACTGGGATGACTACTTGCTTGCTGAGGAGGTGAGGGGAAAGAAGAGAAACATCTCGGGGGTGTTTACTTTCTAGTTCAGGTGACTGGTGAGAGAGGCACTAGCAGAAGAAGGACTGGGGGAAGACATTTAATTTGTTTTGGAACGCACCATTGTAGGTGCTTGGGGAACATCCAGGAGCTATCCAAGAAGTGGTTGGAAAATTGGGCCTGAAGATACAGATTTGGGAGTTCTTGGCCCCGAGCACAGGAAGAGAGAGAGCATACATGAGAAGTGCAGTGTGATAAGGAAGAAACCGTGCCATACCGACGACGGTCAGGGGCAGGCAGAGGGCTTCATTACTTGAGCCCAGGGAGTACAAAATGCTCATCAGAGAAGAGCAGGGCAATTTCAGAGGCCTACCTTTCACATTCTTCTAGCTCTTTGTTTTGCCTTCTTAGCACTTACAGAGCTATGGTTGTGTATTTGTGATTATTGATTTGACTGACCCACTGGGTGCATTGAGAGAAAGGATCCTGTTCGAATCACAGGGCTGGGAGCAGAGCAGCTCTTAACTGTATTTTTTTTTTTTTTTTTGCATAAAGGAAACAGGAGGGAGTTTTCCATCCTGTCAAATGTCACAGAGATGTTTAGTAGGAGTAAATGTAGAAAAAGCCCATCAGATTGTCAATCATTTACCAGAATATTATTAAAACATAGGATGTCTACCAAGTGCAAGTCACTTGGTTCTAGGCATCAGTGACAGAGCAGTGAATAGGGCAGATGTAGTCCCTATATAAGAAATAATTAACTACACAATTAGTCGAATAATGAATGCATGCCAAGAGTTCTGGGATGTGAAATGTAGGACAGGTGCAGGATGAGTGCTGTGTGAGAGAGGAATAGAGCAGAAACAGTGTGGGAGGTGAGGAAGGTGGGCTCCAAAGGATGAAGTGGGCTGAGAGCATTCCTGGCAGCAGGAACAGTATGTGCAAAGCTTGAAGGTAAGATGGAAGCTGAAAAGTGAAGAAGCTGCACGTGGGAGGGACAGCTCAGTCTACTACTGGTGAGGGTGGGCTAGGGGAGAGAAGGTTGGGTTATGCGGGACCTTGAAGGCTTTGCTAAGGATATGGGTCTTTCTTCTGAGAGCCCTGAAGAGTCACTGAAGGGTTTTATGTAGGAAAATGCTAGGATCTGATAGGCTTTTAAAAGGTCACTCTGGCTGCTGGGGAGAACACTCTGGATTGGTTGGGAACTCTTCTGGTATCTAGAAGAGAGTAGATGGTTCTTAGGACTGGGGATAACGGATCTAGAGAGAAATGGATGAGTTCTCAACATTTTTAGGAGACAAAGTCTTGGTGAGTGTTTGGTTATGGAATAAGGAAGAAGTGGATGCAGGGTTAATTTCCAGGTTAGTGCAGATAGTGTCATTCATGAATATAAGAAATTATTGGAAGAGGACCAGCATGGTGGTAACATGTTGAATTTGATGCCCAGGAGGACATATCTAAGAGGTAGTTGATCTGGAGTTCAGAGGAGACTCTGAAATGTGAGCTAGATGGGGATAATTTGTGGAGCATGATTGGAAGTTTACTGGGAATTTTAGAAGTTGAGATACTATGGGGAGGGGTGAAAGGAATCAGGGATATTTAGTATCCTGAAATCTTCTGAAGATATATAGACAGATGAGTCACAGGCATCTGAAAAGAGTCTAGCATGATCAGAATTTGGCTAGGTTTGAGTTAAAATGACTCAAAAAAATATGCCAAGGAACCTTGGATCAAGGGTCGTTAACAATTTATCTATTGGTATATTTAAGGAACAGAGAGGTATACTGTATTTCTTTCCTGAACAGTACAGTTTTATGTGCATATAGAGGAATGCATAGCATAAATGCAGGGGTTATAGAGGAATGAATGAAATGGTCTTTCAGGGTGTCCTCTGTTTCTGGGTTTTTTTTTTTTTAATATTTTATTTATTTGACAGAGAGAAATCACAATTAGGCAGAGAGGCAGGCAGAGAGAGAGGAGGAAGCAGGCTCCCTGCGGAGCAGAGAGCCGGACGTGGGGCTCGATCCCAGGACCCTGGGATGATGACCTGAGCCGAAGGCAGAGGCTTTAACCCACTGAGCCACCCAGGCGCCCCTGTTTCTGGGGTTTTGTGATTTTGTAAACTATTTCCTTCAGCGAAGATGCAAATTATGAAACAAAAGTCTAATTTACCAGACTTGAGTTTTCTCCATGGTGTAAATACACTTATAGAACATATTTGTCTGTTTCAAAGAGTAACCATAGCTACTTTTTCCTGGTTATAGAATGTAAGCTCCTTTTTGATTCCTTCTCTTGCTTGGGCCAAATATCGAACAGGGCTTTTTCGGTGGAGTAGTGAGAGGAAACCTCAATTGAGTTTTGTTTTTTTTTACATTTTAAAATTTTTATTTTAATTTAAATTTTTTTTAAAAGATTGTATTTATTTAGTTGAGAAAGAGAGAGAGAGAGAGAGCATGAGCTGGGTAAGAGGCAGAGGGAGAGGCAGGCTCTCTGCTGAGCAGGGAGCCCAGTGCGGGACTTGATCCCAGGACTCCAGGATCATGACATGAGCCCAAGGCAGATGCCTAACCAACTGAGCCACCCAGGCACACTGCAGTTGAGTTTTAAATACTACCAAATTAATTAAGTCGCTGCACCCATAGCAGTTAGTTGCTAATCAGTCTGATATCATAGAACTTCCTCAGCACTGGGAGAGAATCCTAGACTCAACAACTCTGATTTCTTCCCTTGCTCTGTAGCTGAGTAAGTATAGGTTCAGAGAGGGACCATAATTGGCTAAAGGTTGCATAGCCAGTTAACAGCAGAGTTGTGATTCCAATCCAGATGGTGTTGTACAGGAGTCTTTCTAAAAATTTCAAAAGATGTAAAATATTACAACCTGTCTGTTGAAGGTGTGGAATTTATAGTAACTTGCCTTAATTTAGTCATCAAGCCAGAAGTGAATCCTGTGTCTTCCTAATCTACTAAGTTATGAACAAAAAAGGTTGGTGTGATGTTTTAAGGGATTATTCAGTGAACTAATGTATCAGAGTATTGAAAGGATTTCAAGTTGTCATAAAAAAATTATGCTTGGAGCCAAATCAGAAGAGATTAAGTGAATAATTAGGCAAGGCTTGAACATAGCAGTTAGAATAAGTGAGCAACAAATTCGGCAGTAGGTGATTCATCTGAAGTTTTATTCAGCTAGAGGCAGTTATTTATTTAGGGACAGAGGAGTCCCCGAGTCTCAGTGGGGGAATTGTCTGGAATGGTGTTTCTAGACCTGGTTGCAGGATAGAATCGCCTGAGGTGCTTTAAATCCAGTCCTGATGCCTAGACCCCACCTCTGACCAATTAGGGCAGAATTTCTAGATGTGGAGCTTTTTTTTTTAAAAGCGCCTGAGATGATACAAATGTTCAGTCCTAGTTGAGAACCTCTGGTAGGGCTATGCTTCTACATGTACAGGCTTTGGTGCTATTGTTCTAGAACCACAAAGCTGATGCATATAGGTCTGTAACATCCATGTCCTTAAATCTTACTATTTTTAGTCCTGTCAGACCCATCTGGACCATCTTTGCTCTCAAGTTTTATTTTTGATTTTTGTCTTTAAAGTTTAAAAAAAAAAGGCATTTGTGATGGGGTTCGACTTTGGTATTTCCTTGTGTGGGTTTTAATTTTTTTTATGTGCCACAGAAGGTTCTACATCAATATAGCTAAGATGCCCCGTTTTGGCCTTTATATTAAGTCAGGGTTAAAGAGATTGAGGCCCAAAATTGTTCAGATCAGAATAGACTAGCTTTCACCTGTCAATAGTATCATACTGACAGCTTCTAAGAGGGGAAATTTTACTTAGCAAGAACTCTTGTCAACAAGACTCAGGCTGCAACTCAGGCTGCATGTACCCATCTCTCTGATCTTACCAGCTCAGGTCTCGGTATAATCAGAGGATATGTATTTGGGGGACCAGTGTGAGGCAAAGATGTTTGTTTTGACCTGTTCCCAAATATCCATCCAGTAGATAAGAAAATGCAAAGAGAAACTCACTATTTAGATACTACTAATGCTCATACCCAAGTTTGAGGTACGAGCGGGGCTCCCCAGCATTCTGCATAATGAAGTTATAATGGCAGGTGCATTGGCTGGATGAGTCCTGGAGGTGGCCTGTAGGGAGATAATTCTCTTGGTTAGGGTGAAGTGTGGGCAATTGTTTTATATTCCCAGTGTTGAGGTCTCTAGAAACACTTGCGTGAACTGTTTTGCACACAGGAATTATAAGGTGCCAAAAGTTGGAAGATCTGGTGAAGCAGGCATGGGCACTGGAGCTACAAATATCTGGGTTAGAATCCTCATTTCACTTCTCATAATTGTGGGGCCTTGGGTGCTAGCAACAACTTCTCAGAACCTCAGTTTCCCCATCTATAAAATGGAGACAATGACAATAATAATAATAATAATAATAATAATAGTTTACTCTTAGGATCATGTGACTTTAAAATAATCTTAGAAATAACGAACTTAAGGGTGCCTGGGTGGCTCAGTGGTTAAAGCCTCTGCCTTCAACTCGGGTCATGATCCTGGGATCCTGGGATCGAGACCCACATCGGGCTCTCTGCTTGGCGGGGAGCCTGCTTCCTCCTCTCTCTCTGCCTGCCTCTCTGCCTACTTGTGATCTCTGTCTGTCAAATAAATAAATAAAATCTTAAAAAAAAAAGAAATAATGAACTTAGAAATAACGAACAGGGGCACCTGAGTGGCTCTGTCAGTTAAGCATTTCCACTCAGGTCATGATGTCAAGGTCATAAGATCCAGCCCACATGGGGCTCTGAGCTCAGTGGGGAGTCTGCTTAAGTCTCTCTCTCCCTTTCCCTCTGCCTCTCTCCTGCTTGCACCTGTGTGTGCGCTTGCTCTTTCACTCTCTTTTGCAAGTCTTAAGAAAAAAAACAACAAAGCAATAACAAATGGGAGGCATGTAGGTCCTGCATATAGCGGTCACTCAAATTTGCCATGCTTGCACTGCGTCTACTCCAGTGGTCATCATCTCAAGTTTGGTCGATGTGAAAGCTGGAAAGAGTTGAGGGCTTGAAATATGGGGATGGGCAAGAACAACAACTCTGAAAGATCATTTGGAAGGAACTAATTCTATGTCACAAAGCTGGGTGTGGAGTTTTCCCTTTAAAAGTTTGTCCTGCTATCTTTAGGGGAACAAATGCACACACACATGCATGGACACACAAACAGGTGTATAAAACATTTCTCCTGCCCCCAAAACTCTAGCTCAACTCATTTTTTGGGAAGAGGTCTCACTACCTAGCTTGGTGTTGGACATGGCTTTGTTCCAGGATACGGTTCAGCCTCAGTCTGCTTGTCCTATTTAGGAATCATTCTAGAGACTTCTGTCAGGAAGAGGCCATGGCAGGTTCTAAGGAAAGCCCTAGAAGAAGGAGCAAGTTGACTCTCCTCCCACGTTATTGTGGATGAGAGGCCGCTGATGATCTTAAAGGTATACTAAAAGAAAAAAACAGAAATGTTTAGCAAATAAAACCAAATAGCTCTAAACCCAGTAACTCTTACCAGACATGATACTAATCCTAGAATAAATAGTATTTTGTCTTTCCTTATCAAAGGTAAGACCAGTTTTAGCAGCTCTGGTCTGCACTAGAGAGGGTTGGGGTTTGTCATACCTCAGGAAATTGCAGTCTGGCTTTTCTTAGGAAATTCCAGAAAGAGGACCAGAACAAGTCAAGAGCTTTACAGTGGCTCAAACATTGTGATTGTGGTATAAGAAAGTGGGTAGTTTTGAACACATGGGGCATTCTTAAATGAAATAATAGTATAGAGCACAGGACCTGCATATAACAAGCACTATGTTGCTTACAACTCTTACCATTGTATTTGGGCCTTTACATGTTCTGGGAGGTAGTCTCTGTATTTGACCTGTATTATCTCTTTTAATTCTTGCAACAACTCTGTTGTATACTAGTATCATGGGACCCAGAGAGGTTAAGTAACTTACCCAGGGTCACATAGCTATAGGTGTTCAAACTAGTTCATTTTCCATTCATTTACTCAAGCAATACTTACTGAGTACTTGTTGCATAGCAGGCTCTGTCAGGAACTGGGCATAACGCAGTGACCAAAGCAGAATGTCCTTCCCCGAATGAGATTATGATTCAGATGGACTGGGCCATACATGAAGGAATGAGCATATGTTTTGTGGTGGTTAATGCTGTGGAGGAAACAAATAGGGAAGGGGAAGGGGATGCTATAGGCCAGGGTAAGGGGTGTGTTTCATGCAGGGATAGAGGAAGGCCTTTGTGATGAGTCTTTGCTACCACACATCTTGAGGAGGCTGTGACGGCACTTAGATGCTTGAGAGTCAGGACCTAAGCTATGTATCTCTTTCATGGCTGCCTCCCACGGAGAGTTTCTATGTACCAGGAGGGACCTTGTGAGGTGGCAATGCGGACACATGTTAGGGTTGAGGCTGAAAGTAGCTCAAATCAGATAGGATATTTTTTTTTATATGTCCCCTCCTGAATTAACTGGTAGTTGAGGGTGGGAAGGTGCTCTGCTCTGTGAGGTCGACCAAGGATCCAGATCCCTTTATTTTGTGACTTCTGAAACTCCTGGAATGTTGTCTCTGTCTATATGTTCATCAACGCCAAGTTTCATTCCTGCTTGAGGGGATGAGGCAAGGAACAGTAGGGGACAATGAGTTCCTTTTTCAGCGTGAAATGGAGAGGTTGCCCACGTCAGTTGTTCCCCTGTCCCATTGGCCAGCTCTTGGTCACGACTTGGAGGGTCGTGGGTTAGGAGTGCACAGACTCTGGAATCAGACTCTTGGGGTTCATGTCCTAGCTCTGCCACTTGGTCAAGTGATTTAAACCTCTCTGTTTCCTCATCCATAAAATGGACGTGATGAAATCATATCTAGTTCATAGGATGAGGATTAAAGGTGTTATTTTTTAGGGACCTAGAACAGTGCCTGGCAGGTAACAAGCAATTATGTACATAATTGGCCACCCCAGGCTGCAAGGAAACCTGGGGAGTGCAGTTTTGAGCTGAGCAGCCCAGTATCTTGTCCAATAAAACTCAGCAGGGGTTTTGTTTCTAAAACAAGGAAGAGGGGGATGTATATGGGAATATTATGATGATATAATTTGCATCTAAAATGGGATACTTTTGCCAGTGGAAGGATGCCACTATTAATAATGACACTGATACAACAGTGAGATCACAGCCATACAAAAGAAGTGTCCTGGGAAAACTGGTGTGTGGGGTACCTCATCACAGAGGGAGGCGGTTATAACTCACTCCACCATAGTATGTCTGATTGACTTATTTCACAGCTTTTTAAATTAAAAATTACAATCTGAGAAGCTGACCTCTGTTTTCGGGAATCGGCAGAGGGGTAGGTGGAGCGGACATTAAGTGTTAGCCCCATTTAAATAAAACTCCAAACTACCCGACCTCTTGGAAAAGTATAAAGTTTCTTTAACAAAAGAAACTTTGGTTAAGCATGCAGTAGAAATCAATACTGATAAGGCATTCACAGTGCCTAGCACTCTGCTGGGTGCATTAGGGAAAGGAGAAAAAGAGAAAGCTCTCTGGGTGTTTTTGCTTTCTGGTGGAAAGAATAGTCTCGATTGGTTTGTGATTTGCTTTGGAGAGAAGACCTAAATATCAGCCTGCAAATCAAACATTTCTCAGGTGTGAGCATCTTTATTTATTTCATTGCCACCTTTTAAAGTTATCTTTAGTATTGGCAAACGGATTCCTAACAGGTTTCGAAAGCTCTACCTTTTGCCAAGTTATTCTGAAGTGTTCTTAGACTCTAAAGAAAAATTAGCCTTGCTCTGGGACTCAGAGAGAGTGGAGCCTTCACTAGGTAATAAATAATAGATCCAGGTTGGAAAGGGAGGTGACCACCTCACAGTGTGAGCCACAGAGAATTTGAAAACCTCCTTGAAGATGCCCACCCGTCTTAATTTTCTTTTTCTTTCTGAGAGAACTAATATGTTGTGGCAGATAATGAGACACAAATGAGAAATGAATAGTAACTCCAGGTTCCTAGCAACATAAAAAATGTGATTAAAAAAGTGGGGCTGATAAGAGGAAAAAGCATAGCCAACCGTAAAAATCCATCCTCCACCTCCACACCTCCACATCCCCAACAAATAAACCAATGCATTTCAGCAAATGGTAAATAATGCCTAAAATGGCAGAAGCTAGAGTTGAGCAAATAAGAACCAGGTGTTGGAAAGAAGCAAAATCAAAAAGAGCATACATTTTCCGTCAACAATCCCCACCATAAATCGTAGCAATGCCACCATCACGACCTGGAGCCCGCAGGGGAGAGACTGTTGTAAAAATGATAAATCAGAATCACTACACACCAGGTCTTGATAAAACAAAGAAAGTTGATTCCTGGGTCTGAGATATATATGTGTGTGTGTGTGTGTGTGTGTGTGTGTGTGTGTGTGTAATTGCAGAGGAACAAAGCTTGATCAGGGAAGGGCCAAATGTGAGGAAATGCGAAGTTTGGAATCTGGTGGCTGCTTAATATTCGAGCGGAGCCGAACGCTGGATAATACAGTGGGAACTGATGACTCAGTGGCATCCGGCTGTAGTGAAGTAGAGATATAGCACAAATTTCTTGCAAGAACAGAACAATATATATGCCAGTGACTGTTCATCACATTTTTATGTATTCTTCATATCTGGAAACAAAAGAGAATATACTGTCTCTACCACCTTCATAAAATTGGGTTAACGTATTTTCTGGGGTTTTGTTGTTGTTTTAGTCCTTTCAAGAAGCAACACTCCCTTTAAGAAAAAGTTTCATGTGTAAAAATGAGCTATTGCTGGTGCACTTCTTAAATGATTGCCCTAATTGCACTCCTGATAGACCCCCAGAGTCTGCACATTTTCATGTTTGTGTGTGCTGTGCAGGGTGTGTGTGTGTAGGGGGCAGGGTAGGAGAGGTAGTGGAGTGACTGAGGTGCCAGGGAGGCAGAAATCACATTGAAGGTGCCTCAATCGGACTGTGATAATGGATCTCAAAGCACTGCCTGGTTACTCTCGGGGACTCCCAGGGGCTGTTTAGTAAGTCAGCAAGGTTTCTAGAAGGGGAGATGGGAGATCTGTGTGTAGAAATTTCTAAGGTTTTAAGTGAAAACACAGTAATCACAAGGAGTTTTAGACAAAGTGCTTACTTAGCTTAGAGTCCTCTGACTCTAGTCCATGACACTGAGTCCATGAAGGGGTTGGGATTATGGCTGTCTTTGGCCTTATGTTTTCCTAGCTGGCTTTACCTGGGAGCTGGTGATCCATACCTAGTAGCTTGGGATGGCCATTCTAAGGTATAGATTTTTATCTGATGACTTCTATCTCCATGTCCCTTTGACCCTTGTTTGGCCTGAGAGCAATGGTTCTCAAATTGTGGTCCCTGGACCCCCAGCATTAGCCTACCTGGGGGAACTTGTTAGGAATGCAGATTCTCAGGTTTCATCCCAGACCTGCTGAATCGGAAATACAGAGTACGGGGTACCTCAGCAAGCTGGGTTTTAATAAGCTCTCATGCAGATTAAAGTTTATAACATCAGTCAAGGGGAAGTGGGCTAACAGTTGCCAAGGGCCTCAATGTGATTACTGAGCTAGACTTGTATTCGTTGTCATGCTGTCATGCTTGAGTTTAGACAGGATCATCCCCATTTTAAGGATGAAAACAGTTAGACTCAGGATTTCAAGAATGTGCTCAAGAATCATGTAACCAGCTGAATGGCAGAGTGAGGATCGTGACCTTGGTTCCTTCTGATCCAAAACTTGTTCTTTCTACTCTACTGTGATGAGGAGCTATGGCTTGACATCGGCTCCCAACTGGTACAGAATGGACCAGTTTGTTCTTTAGCATCTGTAGAATTTATGACCTCTTTATAAGTAGATTGACACAACTCTTTGTTAGGCTGTACTGCTCCATGGGTTTTATTTCATGTGATTCAAAACTTATAATCTTTTATGTGGAAGGGTTGGACCCATGAACATTTTAGTAGCTCTCTGAATGAAGGTCAAAGTAAGCAGAGAATGAGAGGTAGTGTGTAGAGAACGATGGAAAACACATGTATTGGGAACTGGGAGCCCTGTGTTCGAGTCTGTAGTTCAGTGGCCATGTGACTAAGCCACCTAATTTCTCTGAAGCTCAGTATACTCTCACCTCTGTAAAATGGGAAGAGAGTTTTGCCTCTCTCGGAGATTATGGAGAGGGTCAAATGACATAAGGTAGAGGATAGTGTCTTGGAATTCCCCAGTGTCCTTGAAACTTAGAATCAAATTATTGTTGATATAATGAGGAGACAAGGATTAAAAATAAAGTTAACTACATCCAGTATCAGGGATGCTCTGTCTCTGCTTTGGATTGCTTCTGCGGTAGGGATCAGGAACCTCATGAGACAATCAGTTAAGTGTATCTTTGGCAGATAAATTAATTGTTCTCAGGCACAGTGCCAATGCTCATAAATAATGCCTACAGCACTGGGAGAGGCTTGGGAATATGTGTGATGAGGAGTGATAGAGCCTGCGAAAAATGGTCAGGTTTGCCGGTGGTGACAGTGGCACGTAAACTATGCCAGATCGAGGAATATCCAATTTGAAAGAGAGCCTGGAGATCTGAGATAGGACCCAGAAAATGGGAGAACAAGTCTGGGAGATCTGAAGTGCTGACAGACAGGTAGTTTTTAGGGATGGTCCGGTAACCTGCAGCAAAGACTCAGTTGTGGGGAAATTCTACATCATCTTCATGCAGGCAAACCCTGACTCTAAATTTGAACTTTTCTTTATCTCTCTCTCTCTCTTTTATTTGCCTTTTTCAGTAAATGTTAAGTATTGTAATAGAATTTTTATCATTACAGATACTTCATGTAAGGTACTGAGATAGACATTACATGTCTACTCCACCATTTAATCTTTAGAACAACTTCAACATTTTGGTGCTATTATTCCCGTTTTGCAGAGGAAAAACAGGCCCACGATGGTCAAACAGTTTGCCAAGAGGACATAGTAAGTGGCAGAGTTAGGGCCAGGACAGTGGGCTGTCAGAACTCAGCCCAGTCTTCACTCCCCGATCTCTGCTGCTGAGCTCTGGACATCCAAGCAGTCACAGCTGTAGAGAGAGGATCCAGCCTGTGCAGCTCTGATGGCAGCTCTTGGTGTCTGAAGTGCCTCCAAATCTCATTTTGAGGGCTTCACAGGTGCCTTGAAGTCTTGACAATCCCTCTCCGAGCTGGCTGACTGGCTTTATGTATCAACCCACCCACCACCCCACAATCCGTGCTCTGTTCATTGTGAATTTCTCCTCACCTCTCAAACACCATGCACCTTTGTGACTCTGGTCAACAGTTTTTCAGTATGTGACCCGAGATCTACCAGCTCATTAAAGATCCAGACTTCTGATCTCTGTGTTAGACCAGCAGAACCAGAATCTGAGAGTGAGGATCAATTGCATCTTAAGACACCCCCTACCCTGGTGATTACTTTGAACATGAAAGGTTGAGAACCACTGGTCCACCTTTGTAAGTGCTGTGCTGCCTCCTTAGAATGCCTCTCTTGCATTTCTTTCTGTCCCTCTGCCTTTTCTACCATATGGGTATCTTCAAGTGCTACCTCGATCATGCCTCTTCTGTGAAATATTCTTGGTTCTACCGTAGCGTATTTATCAATCTCTACATTTGTTCTCTCCATTGATTTGTTTCTGTCTCTATTAGAACATCTTGTAGTGTACTCAGAATACATCTCTGTTCTCTCTACTGTGTGTTTTTTTTCAGAGCAGGGACTGTGCCCTGTTTATTCTCATTCTCCCCAGTGTTTTGCACATCAAGTGGTACCCACCCTCTGTTTGCAGGCAGGAAGACAGGATGCAGCTGGTCTTGGTCTCTGAAAAAACTTGGGAAGTGGGCAAGTACAAAAACTGGGATCTAGTTATCCAACGTATGGCACAAGGCTGGGAACTTACCCCATTCTAATGGGGAAAGCTAGCATTCAGCTTCGAAAGCCCAAGGAAAAGTCACTGCTATCTACCAGCTTAGGACTCTTAAAATTCTTCATTGCTTGGATCAAGAATTGTTCTCAGACCTACAAGTGGGGGTCATCTGCACCAGGTGATTTTCAGATGCTGAGGAAGAGGAGAGTCTCATGCAGACCATTACTTCAGCTTCTGTGGATTAAGTTTGTGATGGTCAGTGCTCTGAGATCTGGATATGGGAAGCTTTGACAGTTGATATTGATTGGGGAGAGGGTTGTTTCAAATGTGGAGACACCACCAAGCTATTTTGCTCTGGAAGGATAGGGAAAGTCCCTTAATCAAATTTTAGCTGGAAGTGTCATTGTCCTGCTGATGTGAGTGACTCGCAGCTTTTTAAGAAGTATCTTTTTGATTTTAACCAGGGTTGCATAGTTGTGTGAATGCCCCAATGGAGACTTAATATGACAGCTTCTACTGGACCATGAGCTGGCTAGACCCCGTGGTTCTGGTTCTCTGGCAGCTCCTCCTTTTGACTAGGACTAGGAAATAAGCCTCTGAAATGGTGTCTGGATAAGGAGGAAAGTCCACTCATTCTTTTTAAACCTTTTTATTTGTATTCAGTCACTTCATTCCCGAGTCTTCTTTTTTATTGAATTTACCATGTTATAAATTCACCTATAGCAATTCAGATGGAAGAAAAATTAAGGTTTGCATTTTTTTTTTTAAAAATTATTTTTGTTTACCTGAAATCATCAAGAAAGACTACTAAAGATTATCTTGTGTTAGTCAAGTTTCAACAGCAAATGTTAGAAAGTACCACTGGGAACAAGAGCAGTCCCATTCCTGGGCAATTTGTTTCTGTCCCTGTTGGCCTGCATATGTTCTAAGACTTTCCAGGGTGGTTGTTTCTATTTAAGGCACATCATCTGTGGAATTCTGAAATACAAACCAGGTCTTTGAAATTTTTGATAAAGCTCAGTTCTTAATAATAGGACGGCTTCAAATGCTCTCCTAGCCACTTGGCCATCTGTAAATAAATGAAGTTCAATGAGGAAAATCGCATAAGGAAGCCGTTTTGGTTACTATTTCCATTTTGTTCATCACATCATCAGATTTCAAGATGACAAATATGGAAAGAGTGTGAGAACACTTTAAAAAAAATACAATTTGAAGCTTGGATCTGAGTTCAAACACTTAATCTAAAGGAGACTTGTGATTCGAATGTGAATTATTTATTGTCTTTGTCAATTTCCAGAATTTAAATTTATGTTGGGATGAAGCAAATTCAAGGCTATGTTTGAACAACCATGGCGTACATTCTGCTTTTTGAAATACTTATTCTTCAAGTAGAAGCTCTTACAGACTCTGTTTGAGACCATGGGCACTAGTCCTGGGTAGACATGGATATTATAATCACAGATTATTATTGTATCCTGATGTCCTCCTCCTGGATGTATGCCTGATCACCGGGTTGCATTTATACCACCTGAAATGAAAGTAATTCTAATTTACAGCTGAAAATGTGGCAGACTAAGCCAAATGGCAAACCTTTCATTATTTCAGTTTTATGGGTCGTGTCTGAAGGGGTTTGGTTCAAAAAAGGGACTGCTGCTCAAAAGGAGAAAGTCTTTTTTGTACGAGGCAGTAGGCATGGAGTCAACAAGTTAGGGTATGTCCAACCACTGTGTTGAGCAGATTGTTTGGTGCTGCTGCCCCATAGGTATATAGACACCTAAATATGCAGACTGGACATGCATGGACAGACAGACACGCCGAAGGACAGGCAGACACATGACACAAGCTAGCAGAGTCCTGCTGGGGAAGAGAAAGGGACTACGTACCCCAGGGGAGTGAGGCTGCAGCCCAGAGCCCCAGCACTTTTTCCCTGCCCTCTCTCACACATCTTTGCTCTGTGCCGGTGGAAGTGCTGCCCACACATGAGGGGACAGGAGAGAGCAGAGCATGAGCGTGTGTGAGTCTGAGTGTTTGTGTCTGTGTCTTCCTTGACGATGCGGCACTCAGAGCTTTATTCAGTCTCTGGTACAATGCGGCCTCTGTAGAAAAGATATTAGGAACAAAAAACAAACTCGAAGATTCAGGAGCAGGCTGCCAGAATTATTAAGAAAAACATTCAGATGATGCCATTAAAAACATATGGGGATTCTATAAAGCTCTGAAAAGAAAATGTTTAATTATGCGCCGTATGCAAAAGCCATCACGTTTAGATTAATACTAAAGACTGAAACTGCGTGGGGCTTAAGTGGTCCGCAGTGATGCATCAATCTTTTTACTCCTTTAAAAATAATGTTTTTCTTTCGCTGATGACAAATACCTTTCAAACTGTTGAGATCATGCTGCTATAGTGATGCATGGAGTTTAGTGAAGTCCAAAGTCACTAACAAAAGTTTCCAAATTAACTTTTCAAGGTCCTTGAGTTAGATTTCTTTCCTTTCCTTTTCTCCCCTACAATTCTCACTCATTTCCCGCCCCACAGGAGTGCCCCTTCTCTCTCTCCAGCACACAGAGGTTGCCTATGCTGGCGGGTTGGTTAGAAATACCTGGTTTTGAGAAGGTTTCCCATTTTAAGACACGGTAATGACTCATTGCCCAACTTTTAAGTGTTAATCGTTTCAAGAATTTTGATTTCCATTCTCAGTAGCTCACTCTAGAAGCCTCAAGACATACAGAGCTCTTGTCCCTTTTGAATAAATATGAAGACTCTTTTCTTTCATCTGAATCTGCTGTGTTTTAGAATCATCATCATTTCCTTTAGGTGAAGAATCATGATTTTCTTTGGCTTTGTATGTGGGTGAGGAGTGCCACAAAGAAAAAAAAAATCAAACTTGTAGCTAGTAGAGCTTCCGAATGAGTATACTGGATGTAGTCTGAGTTAACAGAAGTCAGAATTGCACAAAGTAACTTGGCTTTAGTTACTTGATTGCTGCCCTCACTTTTATATTCACACAAGTCTAAATCTAGGAAAGGTGCACATGCGACTTCTCAAAATTAAAAAAAAAAATAGCGTATGGATTTAGAAAACGATATAAGCAGGATATATTTATCTGAAGATCTTCACTCACCTTAAGAAGGTCGGAATGTATTCTGTTGGTACTAGTTCACCGTAGGGAATTTTATGGACTTAAGCACTTGGGATTTTGATCCACATTTATTGGGGTAGGCTTCTTTAAGTAAACATGTGGCTTATGAATCAGTGGACAGATTTGTTGCTCACAGTTGAATGTGTCAAAACGTTTTCTGAAGTGTCAGTCAGGCTTGCTGCAATAAAAATATAAAACTCCCCCCACCATGTCTGTCATTTTCTATATTACATATATGATTGAAAATTACAAATTACCCAGCCTGCAATTATTTTTAATAAAGGTGGCAGGCTCTAGGAACCTGACTGGCTTACTCAAATGCCTGTCTGGAAACAGGCTCACCCACTGTCCGTGTCAGACTCTGGATTCAGGTACAACGAATCCTGCAGGGGTGATTTTGTATTTGATTTGCTTTTTGATTATAGAATCCCAAGTCAACCATTGTTTCAAGGTTTTCCTCCTGTGTATTTGTTTTTGTGTGAGAAACTTTTTACTTCGGTTGGTTAATAGCCACATACTTTTTACAAAAAGCCACCTGTTCCTGAGTTTACACAGGATATGTTGGATTTATGTAATACAATAGGATCAATTTAATTACGCTTTTCCTTAAGTACAATGCTACCTGGAATTACTTCACTACCTGATACAGGCTTACTCTTTGGAGACCAAAAAAAAAAAAAACCCCTACACTAGCCCTGACTTAAGTTAGTCTTAAGGTATTTCATTACGCCAATTTCTTCTAATATGCATTAAAGGCTATATACTTTCCCTATGAAGAAATGGCTGTTGTGAACTCCCCACAGTCCTTGTTATTTACAATGTTTCAAAGCTTTAGAATTACTACAAAAGATTTACTCATATAGCAGAGCATGTAAAATTTAAAATCAATAAAGTATATAAATTTTGCTTGTCTCCTTGAATTGATTCCCTACTCTAATAGCTCAATACTGTAATACTATATACTTTTTTATTTCCAATGTCATTACCCAATAATAATCTCTGGACTTTCCTGCCACAGTCTTGGGGCAGTTTGGAATTTCTGAACAATATTCTTCACAGACAGTTGTCACAGGCAATTGTTGCTCCTCGCACAGCTTCTAAAAATGAATAAACACATGAGAAATATCAGTTTGGTTCTGTGATATTAGAAACTCAACTAATTTCTTTTGACATGGTAAATGTGGCTGAGCATTTGATTTTGTGGTAGAATAGAGAAGGATTTGAATTGGGAATGTCTTAGCAGTGGTAGATTAATCCCATAAGATGCCTTTTTTTTTTTTTTTTAAACAAGAGGTATGAGGTTCAGTCTTCTGTAATTTTCTAACAAGAGTTCTTCTGACTGTTGCTTTACTTGAAGTTAGAAGATAAGTCACATACAAGAGGGACCTAATGTGGGAGAGTTTAACATTTTCCAGCAATACTTAGTTTTTCATTCTCTATGTGTATTCACAAGGACAAATTCGATCTCATTTCAGAAGTTGCTAGTATTTTGCAGAGTGCAACACAGCTCTCCTTTCTTGATTTAGAAATACAGTCCTTGGCAAAAGGAAGCACGTGAGGCAGGGAACAATTACTCCACCACTTACCCTTAAATTCACTAGTGTAGTTCTTTGCTTAAATCATGGCATTATCTGGGTCCCAGAGCAAAAAGCGTTGAGCTGACCTTGGTTTCTTGAAATGCAAAATGTCGTCAAATCCAAACATGCCCGTGAAATCTAAACTCGCTTTCATTTCTTAATGGCCACTCTCAGACTATAAAGAACACAGACAGAGGATTGCTTACTTAGGCATGAAAACAGAAAAGGGTGTCCATGCTTCGTGCCAGGTATTTTTGCTTGCTAAAGCAGTGCTTTCTAGCCAATCTCTTAAATTCTTCCTTCTCTTATGTTTGTTTAGTGTAGTGATTGACAGAACCCTGTACAAAAAAATGCCAGAGGATCTTAATTTGAATCCCAGTGCTTTGACTTTGCTTTGTAACCGTGTGCAGTGCTTTAACTTAGAGTCTACCCTCATAAAGTGAGGATTAAGGACTTTGGTCCTACCTCACAGAGATATTGTAAAGTAAGCACAGGACAATCTGCAGGGCCCTGTACACGTAAAAAAGTTCAGATTCTGCATCCCCATATTCCTTTCCACCTGAGCTAACATTTAGCTCTAAGATGGAAATTCCTCATCTATAGCTTTAGAGATAGGATTGCCAGATAAAATACAGAATGCCTGGTAAATTTGAATTTTAGGTAGACAACGTGTATGTATTTATATAAACATTTGTAATGTGCATATAATATTTGTTGCTTAGCTCAGATTCAGATTTGACTGGGGGTCCTGAATTTTTCTTTGCTAATCTGGTAATCTTCCTGAAGTGTTCTGGCTGGAATATTTTCTTACATTGTGTAGATAACAGACTAAAGAAGCTTGGGAGTGGATACACAGGGGACCTTCACACTTCCAGATTAATGGCTAAGGACTTCACCCAGTGTGGTAGCTGCAAGTATTTGGTCATCTGTTAGGCAGATTGGTAGTACAGAACTCAGTATCTGGTCTGCAGAAGGGCAAATTGAGCCTGGTTCTTCCTCCAGAGAGAGGGGGATTACCTACAGTGCTGAGAGTTGTTAGTGAATTTCCCCTGGAATGCCATTGCTCTACACTGATCATTCCTGAGGACTATCTTTCCTCCAATCCCTCAGAACCAGGTTGTGAAATCTAGAGAAAGAACAAGGCCTCTCTTTAGAGGACAGAGGCACTTTCCAAGACCCAGCACCCAGGTGTTTGTGTGGTCCCTGCTGGGGTTTTTTCCGGGCCTGTCTGGAAAGGCAGATTGCTTTTGGAGGCCTTTCTACTTAGTATACTCACCATCAAATTTTGTTTCTTAATTATCTGTTAAAAAAGGATAAAGGAGCTCAGCTGGGCTGATTTTAATTTTAATTTTTTAGAGCGATGGCCACTTAAAAAATTATCTATAATATGATGTCATACTTGTCTATTGACATCTCTTATGCTGGAAAAGTTTTGTAGCTAATCAGGGTTCTCTACATTTAAATCTTCAAATGCTGGATCTGGTGCTAAATACAGGATCTTTACAAGTACATAAAAGAGTAGGGTAATTTGTGTACTTCAATTACTGAGAACACTCACTATTTCAGAGCACTAATAAAATCTGGCCAAGTCTAGATAGTCACATATATCCAAAGAAGATTGATTGCATATCGTTAAGTTTTCTTTTAAATTTCTTCTGCCATAGTGGTTTCTACCAGCTACACCTATACTTTATACTATTACCATACTTTTCCCCCTTGCATTCACATAAATATGATCACATGTGATTTCTGAATGCCCAGGACTAAGATGCCTGGAAATTTTAGAAGGACCTAATTTGCTTTTCTGGGGTCACCTAGACCACATTGGCTACTGTACTTTGGACAGTAGGTTTGGTCCCTGTAAACCAAGACAGATGGTACTCAGTCTCTCATAATGTCAATAATGAGTCTAATTAAGATGCAGAATTTTTATGAACTCCACATACCCTCCAGAAGACAGTCTAAAGTTCTGACTGACATGTGGAATGTGGTAGCCCCATCTACAGCTGACCCTTTGGTCCCTTAAGAAGAGAAACTGAAGCTCATTAAGGTCATAGACTGATCTTACTCATCTTTGCATTGTACCTATTTGGCAAATTTTTTTTTTTAAGATTTTATTTATTCTTTTGACAGACAGAGATCACAAGTAGGCAGAGAGGCAGGCAGAGAGCGAGGAGGAAGCAGGCTCCTGTATTTGGCAAATATTTTTGAATAAGTTTACCATGAAAAGAATGAAAATGAAGATGTGTAATTGAGTTAGGTTGCCATTTGCCCTTCAACATGGAAATGCTAAAATTTTTACTCACATGACTTTTTTAAAGCAAAGAATTAAGGTCCTATGTGGAGCAATGGTTTTCAAACTTGAGCGTGTATCCAAGTCCCTCGAGCTCTTGTTAAAAACCCAGATTCCTGGGTCTCACCCAGAGAGTTTCTGATTCAGTAGGTCTGGAAGTGCCTGAGAATTTGCATCTCTGACAAGCTTCTGTGTGATACCAGTGCTACACCAGTCTGAACCACTCATCCCAGAGCATCAGTCTCCATACTCTGGAGACACTAGGAGAGTTGGAGGTGTGTGAGAACATTTTGGGTGACCAACCTAATCACACGAGGACTTCTGGGTCTCTCTTCCAATAAAAAATTATATGTTCAAGGGCTTTGGTTTTCTTATCCTTGGAAATGGACACCAAAAAGTACAGGAAATTCCTTCCTTTAGAACAAGAGATTATCATGTTCAAATCACAATGGGCATTCACAAAGTACTTCCTAAGGGGTAGGCATACAAAAATAATCAAGACACATATACTGAGCTTGAGGATCTCAAAGCACAGTGTCTCAAGAAATATTAGGACAGTGGGCAAAATATATGTTATGGACAAAGATATAATACTGCTGTTTTTGATCTTCTGCCCCAAGGACTCCTGAACCAGCCAGGCTAGACCTTAGCCAGTCTTTCCTGTCATAGGGATCTCTGGTCCCCTGTTTCATCCTTCTAGCCCCATCCACCTTTTAGACTTAACTCCATGGTCTCTGTGGTGCTTATTCAATAAAAAATAACAATGACCCATATTATCCTTCCCATTTATGGAACTTTATTGCCAGACCCTGTGTATATGCCTTGCTTGTTACAGCAATCCAGAAAGGTAGGCGATTTTATCCCTGTTGAACATATGAGTAAATCAAAGCTCAGAGAGATTAATTATCTGGGCCAGAGTCACACAACTTAGATAGGTTTTGGAGCTGTGATTTGAAGGCCATCTTGCTGCACATCTAAGCCACAAAACCATATATTCCTTCCACTTTTCTACACATTATCGATTATTTTTTAAATTAGGATTTTAGATTTTTATGAAATGGCCAGTTGCTAATAAATACATAACTTTTAGATAGTGACCAATGTTCCTGTTTAAATAAATGGAAGAAGGAGGACAGAAGAACCAAAATGAAGAATGAGAGAATTCTAGAACTTTTAGCAAATAATGACATTTTATGTTTGAGAACATTATGTGCTTACCAGAGTGCTTTTGTATTAATGACCTGGCTTGGGTCTCAAAACCCTACAAGGTAAGATTTTTCTTAACATTGTTAGATTGGAAAAATGTAGCCTCCACCCTCCTTTTATCAGAAACTGAATCTTAGAAAAGTTGTTGCTTGAAGAAGCGGTGGACCCAGGATCAGAACTCAGACCCCATGGTGCCCATTTCACTGTAGTGGAAGGCCAAGGAAGAGGAGGATGGGAAGAGTACCGGTTGGGGAGATGAGTTTATTGGTCTGGACACTTGTGTTTGCAAAAGACAGAAATTGAATTTCAGTTTGCTTAAAGGAAAAGACAAAGGCAGAGATTTTGCTGGAGCAGGTAACTGAGAATTTGAGGGCAGGTGCTAAACCAGGGATTTAACAATGTCACTGTGGTTCAGACTCTTTCCATCTCTCTTTTGCTTTCCTCTATGTTGGCTTCATTTTCAGGTTATCTCCCTTCTTATTGTGATTCCAGGAAGCTCTCAGTAGCAAGAAAAGCTCTTCTTTTCCCCAATGTTCCCCATTAATGTCCCAAATGCAGACTTTGGCCTGGCTTGGGCCACGTGCCTGACCTTAAACCAGCTGCTGCAGCCAAGGGATGAGATGATCCTATTGGTTAGGCCTGGGTCATATGCTCTTTTTTTTTGTAGTCTGGTGTGAAAGAGAATGGAGCCCACCTCATCAGAGCAATAAGTCTATGATTGGGAGAAGAAGACAGCAGCTGTTCCTGGAAAGCCAGAAAATGGATGGTGAGCAGTCAAAAAATCATGAGTTTCCACTTCAGAGAACAGTAGGAAAAAAAAAAAAATGGGCAGAGTTTTCCCAAGACTTTGCTTTTTTAAAATCCAAGTAGCCTTGGGTTTTTTCACCCAGTTTAGCAGGTGTTTGTTGGGGCAAGAAGCCATGCTGGTTTTCTCCTCCTTTCCCCATCTTTTCTAATGATGGGCTCTTCATAAAAGTGGAGTCTGTCAAGAGCTAGGACTGAGCTGGTGTTTCACTTGGTATCACAGCCATACTGTTTTCTGTGTAGAACTACTTTGTATTCTTGACATTGGAGAGTAGTGAATTTACCAGTTAATTTGGTTGCAACTCTACATAGCTGTGCTTTTGCACACAGTTTGGTGTGTTTAGATGGTTTCCTGTGCTTCTGTGTCAGAGGTTCATGTGGCTTTGATACGTAACACATTCAGTATTTCATGGATTAAGTGATTGAGATCCTCACAAATCAGGAGCACGTTATCCATTTTCTCATCTGTAAAATGAAGGGCTGGGTGAGATACATTCTAAGATTCAACCAAAGTCTAGCATAACAGGATTCTATGATTTTAAAATTCAGGTTAGTTCATAGCAGTTATTTAAAAAAAAAAAAAACCAGACAAACATTTTTTCTACTTTTCTTTTTAAGATGAGCCTTGATTCTACCTTGAGAGAAGTATTCTTGTTTATTAAAAATTTTTTTTATTAATTGTGGGAAGGAAACAAAAAAAGTCAAGATTTTGTCAGTCTGGCTATCAAGTTTAAGATGGAGCCATTCCTAGAGTTGAGGATGTCTATTAAATGTGAAGCTGGCAAGAGGAAAAAAACAGTAGAGAGTAAAATATACAGTACATATGTATCTCTATATCCAGGGATTTGAATTTATGGGTCCAGGTTGCTCTTTCAACTTGGTGACCAGACTCAACAATGAATCCAGTTGCCAGAATTGGAGGTTAGGTCCAGAAACCCAGGAAAAATGCTTCTAAGCTTTATTTTTAAAAGCATTCTCTTGGGGCTGCTTTTGGATAACTGACATCTTATTGTCTCCCCCTCCCCACCCCTAGGAATCTAGGCTTCTTGCAATTAAATTGGAGGGCACCATGACTTCACTTGTCAGTTGTTTTCTTATGATAATTTTAATTAAATAGCTATGTATGATTTGATGTTCAGTGTCTTACTTCTCTGTTGGAATGTAAACTTGAGGATAAGGACTATTTCTGTGTTTTTGTTGTTGTTGTTGAATCTCTAGTATCAGGCATAGGGCCTGACTGAATCCATGGATGAAAATCCTTGGATTCACATTGGGTTCTAATTGTTTTGGGAATGTCTTTTTTTTTTTTAATATTTTATTTATTTATTTGACAGAGATTACAAGTAGGCAGAGAGGCAGGCAGAGAGAGAGGAGGCGGAAGTAGGCTCCCTGCTGAGCAGAGAGCCCAATGCGGGGCTCGATCCCAGGACCCTGGGATCATGACTGAGCTGAAGGCAGAGGCTTTAAACCCCTGAGCCACCCAGGTGCCCCTGTTTTGGGAATATCTTTATGAGAATCAGCTTCCATCACTTATGGCTTAGGTGGTGTTCTACTGTAATGTCTTGAAAATAGCAGTAACTCTAGATTTTCTTGTGCAACAGAGTTCTGAAAAACTTTGGGGTTCAGAGAGTATTTTAGGTTGATTGAAGAGAGAGAAAGAATTTATTTGTATAACCCTTAGAAGTCACTCCCTCCCCTCAATAACTGTCCGGGGACAAGTTAGCAATATCTGTTTCCCCACATCCCTATAAATGTCTACATGCTTCGGTGCATATGGGGTAAGTCTTCACAAAACTCAGAGATACAATCTGCCTAAAAGTAGTAGCAACATTAGCATGCTTGGATACATCCATTGCTTTATACATGAAACTAAAGGTTCATGAACCCAACTATTGGTAATTTCTAGCTGAAACACAACATCTGGGCAAGATTTCTGAGCTCTATTTTCTCACTGTGCCAAATAGCTCACCTGGAAATAGTCGACCAAGATTTAAGAGGCGATAGTGGTTCTTTTACTTGTTCAGTCCTTGGTCTCCCTGGAGCTTCCTGCCAGGGCAATGATGAGTGATAATTACTTCTGGGTTTTTGTAGTATGGTCCATGGTATTTTAGGTGTTTGCTTTGACCACTAACTGGTTTCATCTAGAACATTATCCATGATGACAGTTGCTTACTTTCAACTGACTTTGAGTTGATTGGTGACTTGAAGAGAAAGTTCCTATTACTTATTCCATGAAGCATGTAACTTCCTACCATCCATTTTTTCATTTACCTTTTCATTTACCTATGTATTGCAATATTTATTGTCTGTTGTTGCTTAGGTCTAAAAGAAAATTCAGGTTATGACTTCACCTTCTTTATCTGATCAAAAGCAACTAATGTCCAGATTTCCTTTGTGAGCCTACCCTTAAAGAATTGACCTAAGGAAAATATTAATTTTCTAGGAAGATATTCTTACCTACCTGACTTTGGAAATACAGATGAAAATGTTGCACCTCCTTATGGTAAACAGATGATAGAAGAGAATTTGTGGCATAGTGATTGAGAGCTTGGTTCTGGAATTGGACAAACCTGGTCTGGATTCCTGAGCCTCCTGCTTGTGTTCTGGCATTGAGGATCGTATCCTCAGTGAGGAGATCCTTATGTAGGAAATGGTCCATAGGTGATACCTTAAAAAAAGATGGGTTTCAATTGTTGGAATATATGGATGACAAGATCTTGAAAAAGAGGTGAAAGGAATCGAGTATACTATTCATTAGTGTAAAAATCAGATATCCACATAGAAGGAAAATAGAGTTGCATCTGAAAACAAATTACTTTGAAAATGATACTCCTTTAGTTTTTGTTGAGGGTAAGTTTAAGTAATGTCACATGAAAAGTATCCATGTATTTTCTGTAAAATAGTTGTAAAAGAAACCCACTGTGTTTTTGAGTTTCCCTTTTTTTTTTAAAAGACTTTATTTGAGAGAGAGAGTGAGCAAGAACAAGAGAGAGAGCATGAGCAGGCAGTGGAGAGAGGCAAAGGGTGAGGTAGTAGCAGACTCCCCACTGAGCAGGGAGCTCAACATCCTGTACTCTGGGATCCTGACCTGAGCTGAAGGCAGATGCTTAAAAGACTGAGCCGTCTAGGAGCCCCTTTTCAGAATTCCTTAAATTTCAATCCACAGAAAGCCCTCTTCTTGGATAATGAGATTTATATCTAACACATTTTTTTCTTTTCACCTTATTTTTTAAGAAGCTGAACTCTAAATTCAGTGCTCCAATGGTAGTAGCCATATTAAGTTTGTTTGTTTGTGGGGGTTTTTTTTTTTTTTTTGGTACTTCTTGAATTTTGGACTTCAACTTGAAGAGTTTTATTGTTGATGTGTGTTATCTTGAGATGCCTGCATTCTTTTGGGAAGAAGGAAGTTAAATTATTTAAGGAATACCTCCTAGAGTTTATCTATAATATTTTAGCCTTTTTTTTTTTCTCAAGTAGATACCAAAATTGGCATTTGAAAAATGCTTTGAATTCTTTCAGCGGAAAAATACTATGTAATGTTAATAAGTTATATTTATTTTCACAAGTACAAGAAAGCTTGTAAGATATTCTTACAAAGAGGGTTCCCTCTTTGGTAGATGGCAGAATGAAAGACTTCTATGACGTTTGTTACTTTGTGATATTTTTTCAAACTTTAAGGAATTAGGCTTAAATTATTAGGTCAATATATATAAAGGATTTTTATCTAAAAATGATACCTAGTTTGAATAGGAAAGAGAGCTCCTCTTTACATACCTATATTCTCATTTAGAGTATGAACCTAGGAAAGGACTCTGAAGGCAGATCACTGAGGTGAAAAGAATCTCATGTTTTAGAGTCAAACAAACGGAAGTTCATATCCCAACTCACCTGCTAAATAAGTTAGCTTTAACTTTCTCTTCTTTAAAATGGTGATGCTAATATTTACTTTTTAAGGCTGTACTGAATATCTACTTTGTATCAATCAGTGATGTCTGTTATTTGCCTAGGCCGCCAGCCCTATGGAAGTTGGCCAGCTCCCAGCTGCTTAGAAACATGGACAGACATATGGAGGGAGTGAGTGGGATTGTCACAGGAGCATAAATGATATTGTTCCTTGGGGTCTGGCACATGGCAAAAACTCCTAGCAGATCCTTCTTTCTTTTTCCTTCCACTCGAAGGCCCGTAAGAAAGTCTGCCACCATGGTGGAATGAAGGGAGGTTGGATCTTTTGGGAATGAGCTTTACTTAAGCCTGCTCCTGTCACACTTAGAAAGTAACTGCTTGTTCTGTTGTGGAATATGTATGGAGCTACTGTGGGCAGTTCTGTTCTTAGTTTTTAAAGACAGAATTATCCATCACTGTTTATATTGGTATATAAAAATTTTTTTGATTGCTTACCAGAGAGATAGCAAATTATATATGCCTTATTTCCATTTATATTCTCAGTTGAATTGTATTGTACAGAAGAGTTGATTTAAAAGTATACTGGCTCTCAGATATTTTACAGGGATTGCTTTAAAAGGGCACCAAGATAGTATTCAAGCCCTTGCTGCATTCTCCTGTTAATTCACTCATTCATTGGGTCTTCTCTGCATGCTGAGGATTGTTTGAAATGCCGAGAGAAGAATGGGGGGCAGCACCTAGTCTTATCCCACATATGGTACATCTTCACTGTCAAATCTAGCATTGCTTTAAGTTAAAAATTATCTTGCTTTTGATCCAGATACCTGAAAGAGAGGAAAGATTTTGGCACTCCAGACTCCAGTGGTCAGTGTGGGCACCATTGGTTCTTTAACCCTCCTGATCATCTTTTAGTGGGCACTGAGGATTCCTGTTTAGTTTTGCCCCCTTGAAGCCCCTGCTTTCACATGCTCAGATGCCCTGGACTTCTTGTATACCAACCTTTTACGTCACTGCCCTGTTCCCCAACCATCTGTCATTGAATAAGGCAGAATCAGCTTGGCAAACTAAATCCTCTGTAAAATGGTATCTTTTCTTTGACTCTCTGCTCAAAAGTTACAGAATTTTTGGAATTTTGTTGTGTTTGTGTCTTTTTTCCTGATTGGAAAAGTTACATTTTATGAACTCCTGCAGTAAGATTCCTTCCCACCTGAATTATACAGCTCATTAGGATTGCATTAGGAATTTGGGAGTTCACTTAAACATTGAACTTTTGCACACTTAACGATATAAAGGTGTGTACTAGATTACCAGCGTGGTTTCCTTATGACCCTCTCAGCTCTTTTCCCTCTAAAATTAGATTTTCTTATTTGGGTTAGTAAAGCATGTGGTTGCAGACCCTTGTAGAGCTATTGTGAAATATTAGGTCTGTATTTCCGGAGGCGTTAGCCACTGGCTGTAACCCAATTCTGATGGGAGAGCTGGTTGTGTGTATGACTGACATTACAAATGCAATGAAAGTAAAACAACCCCCTGAAAAAAGAGCAGGCAGTTATTTCTCAGTGGTGGGAAGAAGTTGCAGGTGTGCCTGATGTTTTTAAAGCTCTTGATTATTGATCTTGTCTAAAGACTTACAAATAGAACCATTAATGTGTCAGTGTGGCCCCAATAACAGATGATTATTGTCCATCTTTAAGCTGTACTTAGCACTAAAATGTATATGTAATGCACACAAAAAGTCTGGCTTTATTCAATTCCTCA
This sequence comes from Meles meles, assembly GCF_922984935.1. Classification (NCBI taxonomy): domain Eukaryota; kingdom Metazoa; phylum Chordata; class Mammalia; order Carnivora; family Mustelidae; genus Meles; species Meles meles. The sequence goes on from NC_060069.1 coordinate 68,561,402, forward strand.
AGGTTTTATAGGAAAGAATTCATTCTTTCATTCATTTTTCCCCTTGGCCTTCCCCCTTCTCCCCTGCCCCCAACCCACATTTATTCCCTCTGCTAACTGGTAGAAATTTCTACTAGACATTCCAGCCACTAGCTGGCAGACATAACAAATACAAAATTTACAGCCCTACAATGAAAATATCTTAGAATACAATTTTTTTAACCTTTGGTAACTACCGCTTTCTGAACCATGTAGCTCATCACAGTGAATGAAACAAGTTAAAGTAGTATAACACCTAGGAATTTTAGTTAAATTTCACTGTAACCTCAATTTTACTACCGTAAGTCAAGTTTGTTGTCAGAGAGTTCCATATTACATTTGATGGGCAGATTCATCTGCCTTTACTCTGTGCATGTGGTCGATGCATGAGCAGCAAGGCAGTAATACATCTTTATTTAAGCCAAATCTTGGATTCAGTCCCAAATGACATAATCTCCCGTAAGCTGGGAAATCTGGTCTAAACCACAGAATGTTATGGGGTGCACACCTGTTCAGAGGATTGTAGTCAAAGGATAGTTAACAGCATTTCATTGTCATCCTGGAGGAACAAAATAAGTCACTCTTGGCAGAAGTTGGACCTGGGCCTAGAGCTACTTGACATTTTTATATAACAAATTAGAATATTCAATTGGATTGTTGCAAGGCGTCTGTTTTAAAGGTAATACCGAAGCACTGGTTTTCATGCGGGACTACTATCTATGCCCAGCCATGGTTAGGAAGGATTAGATGGAGAAACTAAGGCAGGTGACTCAGCTATGGTTTGCAGTATTTCCGACTCCTGGTGACTGAATCTTTCAAAATGGAGATGACCATGAAGAAGGAGGAAGTAGAGAGGAAGAGCTGGGATGCTGTGGAGAAATTGACAAGATTCAGTAATTTCACCGAGGTTGTCCATTCATTCATTGGTTCTTTCATTTTTTGCTCCTTTATCCATGCATCAGATATTAATAATTGCCTACTACGTCCTAGGTACAGTGGCAGGCACTTTGGCCAAAGCAATTCACGAGCCATGGTTCCTCACTACAGGGAAGCAGGAGGGGCTGAGAAGAACTCTCAAATGTAAAAATCTGAGGACAAGAGATGGTGTTTCTTCTTTCTAAGATGGTAGGTTTGGGAGGAAAACCCTAGAAATGATTTGTTCTTAGACTTACCGTGTTGGCATTGATGCTGTGTTGAGGATACCTCTCACAGAGTTGAGGAAGAAAATAGGTAAAGAGTTAGAACAAAGCCTGTGAAATTCAGAGTGACCCATTGAACTCTGATTAACCTGATAACTCTAGGGCCAGATGAGGTTCTTGGGAGAGTGACTAAGCAGTAAGCCTGAAAGTGAGTCTTAGTGGCCTAGGCGTGTGGGCATGGCCAGATAGTGTCAGTGACAGGGGAGGAGCTAGAGAAAAAAGCAGGCCATTTCTACAAAACATTGTTGATCTAAAAAACCAATTATGACAATGTTGCTAGAAATACAACTGGAACTTACTTCTACAAGAAGTAAGGGGTAAGCCGGTCAAACACAATGCCCCTCACTGGACTCAGATGAGAGTACAATGTAGATCTAGGAGAGTAGAAATCTTGATAGCGTGGAAGACCCAACCAGTGCCCAAACAACTCTATAAATGATCTGTGGAGGGCTTTTGTGAGCACCGTGGGAATTGCAAGACTTAGCTGAGTGCTTTCCAGAGATGAACATTTTAAAGTCATTTATGTGTCAGAAGATAGGAACCTAAGGTAAAAAGAATGTAAGTTCTTCAGTTCTTCAGGAAAGAAGGCAAAATGAATAAGTTGTTAAACACAGGTATAGTACTAGGTGCCAGCCTTAATAAGAATACTAACAACACGTGTTGGAGAGGATGTGGGGAAAGGGAACCCTCTTACACTGTTGGTGGGAATGCAAGTTGGTGCAGCCACTTTGGAGAACAGTGTGGAGATTCCTCAAGAAATTAAAAATAGAGCTTCCCTATGACCCTGCAACTGCACTACTGGGTATTTACCCCAAAGATACAGATGTAGGTAAAAGAAGAGGCCATCTGTACCCCAATGTTTATAGCAGCAATGGCCACGGTCGCCAAACTGTGGAAAGAACCAAGATGCCCTTCAATGGATGAATGGATAAGGAAGTTGTGGTCCATATACACGATGGAGTATTATGCCTCCATCAGAAAGGATGAATACCCAACTTTTGTAGCAACATGGACAGGACTGGAAGAGATTATGCTGAGTGAAATAAGTCAAGCAGAGAGAGTCAAGTATCATATGGTTTCACTTATTTATGGAGCATAACAAATGACATGGAGGACATTGGGAGATGGAGAGGAGAAGGAAGCTGAGGGAAATTGGAAGGGGAGGTGAACCATGAGAACCTATGGACTCTGAAAAAGAACCTGAGGGTTTTGAAGGGGCGGGGGGTGGGAGGTTGGGGGAACCAGGTGGTGGTAATAGGGAGGGCACGTATTGCATGGAGCACTGGGTGTTGTGCAAAAACAATAAATACTGTTACGCTGAAAAAAAAAAAAAAAAAAAAGAATACTAACAACAACAAGAAAAGTATTTACTTTTAAAGAACCCCAGACTAGATGTGGGAGATTTTGGGTCTAGCTTGGCCTTGGCTTTGCTGCCAATGTGCAGTAAGATCTAATTATGTTAAATAATTTAACCACATCAGGCCACTGTCTTCCTGTTTATAAAATATAGAGAGCCATGGCTGATCACGAAGGCCATAGCCTGAAAAAACTGATGAGATATTATATTAATTACTTTGTAACTACTGAAATTTAAAAATGCCCAGGTCTGATTGCTTTGAATAAAAGTCTGAGGTTATACCTACAAATCTACCACATAAGATGAATATAAAGAGTATTTTGCTGCTTGATCCTAACCCAAAAACATATCAAAAATAATGACTGAAAAACTGTCAGTTTATATATACTGGTTAAAATTTGCTGGTTATCTTCGAAAGGGGTCTCCGTTTTAACTGGGGTCCATTTTTTAATTCTTGAATTTGTTTTTCTTGATTCAGTGGCAAAGGGTGACAACTGCCTTCCTGAGGCAGGTTTTTCCCAGCACTTCTGCCATGTCTGCCCTCAGGGGATTTCAGATAACGAGCAACACCAAGTTGATCCTCTACGTTTGGCCGCCTGTCCCCGCCTTGGTGCTTAGCAGATTGGCTGAAAATGTGTCCGCAGAGATTAGATATTCCAGTGACCACAGAGCATTTTTCTGCGCTGAAAGCTATCTCCGAAATCAGCCCTATACCTCTGGTTTATCAGGAGGAGAGTATAGACAGATAACATCCTTGCTATGTGACCCTGACCTTTGTCAACCTTTGTTAAGGCTTCATCTGAAGTCAGGCCTAATGTTTGTAAACAGGATGTAATTAAGGCTGGGAACTGACAGGGTCTGACATTAAGACAATGCAGAGCTGGCAGGGAATGGTCTGTCAGATGTCAGCTCGCATTGTGTTCTAAGTGCCTTCATAATAATTAGTGTCCTCTGTCTGAAGGAAGTTCACTCAACTTGGATTAATCTGTCACAGCGTGGAGGCCATCCTTGGGAGGGCAAGTGTTTCCTCTGATAAACCTTAGAACAAGTATGAGAAAAAAAGCAAAGGGACTCAAAAGAAAACTGTGAAAGTCAAGACTGCTGGTGACAGGTGCTGCCTGAAAATTAGAAACAGGAAGTAGGAAAAAAAAAAAAGCTCCCCCTCCACATTCCAAGCCTGAAGTGACTTCAGAAATTCACTGTGACCAGAACTGGCTGCCGCTGTCCTGGGCCTGCTGGTCTGTATGCGTGAGTAGACTCAGGAAGATGAGTGTTCAGGAAAGCCCGGGCATAAACACATTGTTAGGCTTTTGGGCTTAACTAGCACAAATGCACATGTCAGAGAGTGCCCACAGCCTATAAGAGGATTTAAGTTTCACTGTAATCAATCCAAAGAGGCTGAATCTGCTTTCTGTTATTAGAAAATACCTGTAGAGCATCTTCTGTTCTTGGAATGGTACAGACTGAGTCAAGAGATGTTGTGCATGTCTTCCTAGCTTTCTTAGCAAGGTGACAGGCTGCAGTGCAAATACCAGTACACCAGTGTTAGCCGCAGCATTATTATCTTAGCCACAGCTAAGAGGTGGAAACAACCTAAATGCTCAACAGCAGTTGAATGAGTAAAGAAAATGTGGTCTGTACATAGGGCGGAATATCACTCAGCTTGAAAAAAGAATGACATACATGCACATTATGCTAGGTGAAATAAGTCAGGCACCAAAGGACAAATAATGGATGAGTCCATTGATATGAAGAATAAGTAGCTACACAGAGACAGAAAGCAGACTAATGGTTGCCAGAGGCTGGGGGAGGAAAGGAATGGGAACTGCTGTTTAATGGGTACAGTTTCAGTTTGGGATGCTGAAGAAATTCTGGAGATGGATTTATTGATGGCTACACAGTGATGTGCATGTAAATTGTACACTTAAGAATGGCTAGATGGGAAGTTTGGTCTTGTGTGTATTTTACCACAGTAAGTTTTTTTTTTTTTTTTTTTTAAAGACAGTAGTTACGGAAAAATAGATTCTTTAAGTTGGACAGGACCTCAGGGCTTCTCTGCTTCAGTTATCACGTCTGAGAAGTGACAGGATCCGTCCAGAATCATGCCAGGACCTCGTGGTAGGTCCTGTTTCTGACAGATGGGCCATTCACTTTAATACCAAATTCTGTTCTTATATAAGTGACACTTTGCTACTCAGCATTTTTGGGGGATGAAGCCCTGAGGCACGTTAGTAGCAGTTCTCTTTGGCATTTATCTGAGTGTAGAACTTGGTGACTTTTTGTACTTATTTTGTAACTTTTAAAGACCTATATTTGCATAAGACTCTTGTAGGTTTCTTTCAGCTCCATAACTTGATATTTTCCTGACTGTATGTAGGCAGGATGACTATGGGTCAAGTTCACTTTGTAATTAAAAATAAAAGTAATATCCTTCACTAAAGCATTAAGTTTTTCACTGGGTTCAGTAATAGTTTTAAAAGTTTTCTGATTATCAATGAGAAATAAAAGAAGCCATATAATAGTTTCCGGCAGAATGGTCAGAAAGTAACAACAACTTTGAATATATACTTTAGAAAAGTTCCTGTCTTAGGAAAAGTTAATTTCATTATTATTATTATTATTATTATTATTATTATTTAGTTTCCTGGCTTTCTTAAATCAGAAGATGGTGTTGCTCATACGAATAGTTCCAACCCAGGTCACCAAACTTATTTATAGGATTGACAGGTGGTAACAAATGTCAGGCAAAGTGTGTGTGTGTGTGTATGTGTGTGTGTGTGTCCAAGTGCTCATGCCTGTATTCTTCTTTTGCTTGTTAACATCCTGAGAAAAATTTTTAGGAACTTATACTTCAGAAAATAATTCTCTACCCCCCCCTTCTTTAACCCCCACTTCCTTTCTATTAAAGTGAATCTACTATCAAATTCTTCTTTGGGCCATTCATGGAATCACTGTGTCCCATCCCACCTCCATGTCAGATTTTACTGAAGTTAAATTAATGTTACAGACACAGTGTTCAAGTGTATAGGCAGGAGAAAATGGAGAATATTCAAAGAAAAAAAGGATGCGGTTGTCCTCTCCAGGTCCTCCTGCCATATTTGGTAAGGTGTACAGAGGACTGAATGGGAAGAGACCCTTCTTAAATTAGCATCTATAACTTATCACCAGTATCTGACATTCCTTAGGAGCAGCTCTCATTTACTGAATACCTACTATGTTCAAAATATTATTTCATTTATTTTTTGCAACTGTTCCTTAAAAAAGCTTACTTTCTCCATGGATTGAACCGAAACTTAAGAGGCCAAATAACTAGAAACAGCAGAGCTGGGATTTAAACTAAAATTGGATTCTATTCTTTCCATAATGGTAGGCCCTTTATTCTTGGATATAAATGAAGAGAAAAGTAAAAGAAAGCCCTACAGAACTTCTCTTTTCCTTTCCTACTCCCTTCTGAAAGCAGACATCTTAATGTGGGGGAAGTTAATTTAGGACTCAACTAATGAATCCCTGCCCAGTTTTTAGGTGGATTGTTTGTTTTTTGGTGTTATATAGTTTGGATATTAATGCCTTATCAAATATACCATTTGCAATTATCCTCTCCCATTTGGTAGGATACCTTTTTGTTTTGTTGATGGTTACTTTTGCTGTGCAGAAGCTTTTTATTTTGGTGTTGTCCTAATGGTTAATTTTGCTTTTGTTTCTCTTGCCCAAGGAGACATATCCATAAATATGTTGCTAAGGGCAATGTCCAAGAGATTACTGCCTATGTTTTCTTTTAGTAGTTTCATGGTTTCAGGCCTCATATTTAGATCTTTAATTCATTTTGTGTTAATTTTTGTGTTTGGTATAAGAAAGTGGTGCAATTTCATCTTTTGCATGTCTGTCCAGTTTTCTCAGCACCATTTGTTGAAGAGACGGTCTTTTCCCTATTGTATATTCTTGCCTCCTTTAATTTAAATGATCAGATAAGTGTGGGTTTATTTCTGGGTTCTCTATCCAGTTCTCTTGACTTATGGGTTTCTTTTTGTGTCAGTACCATACTGTTTTATTTATTACAGCTTTGTTATATATCTTCAAAGCTGAAATTGTGATACTTCTGGTTTTGTTCTTTCTCAAGGTTGTTTTGGCTATTCAAGATCTTTTGTGGTTCCATACAAATTTTAGGATTATTTGTTCCAGTTCTATGAAAAATGCTTTTGTCATTTTGATAAGGATTGCACTAAATCTGTAGATTTCCTTGGATAGTATGGACATTTTAACAATATTAATTTTTCTAATTCATGAGCATATATATATCTTCTATTTCTTTGTGTTGCCTTTAATTTTTTTCTTCAGTATCTTGTATTTTTCAGAGTACAGGTCTTTTACCTCCTTGGTTAAATTTATTCCTAGGTATTTTATTCTTTTTGGTGCAATTGTAAATGAAATTTTAAAAAAATTTCTTTTTCTACTATTTTAGTATATAGAAACACTTCCCATTTCTGGGTATTAATTATTTATGCTACAACTTTACCGCATTTATTTGTTACTTCCAGTGGTTTTTTGGTGAAGTCTTTAGGGTTTTCTACGTGTGGTATCATGTTATCTAATAGTGACAGTTTTACTTCTTTCTTACCAATATGGATGCCTCTTATTTATTTATTTATTTACATTTTTTGTCTGTTTGCTGTGGCTGGGATTTCTAACATTATGTTGAGTAAAAGTGGCAAAGTGGACATCCTTGTCTTGTCCCTGATCAAGGATAAGCTTTTATTTTTTTGCCATTGAGTTTGATGTTAGCTGTGGGTTTGTCACATAGAGCCTCTGTTGTGTTGAGACATATTTCCTTTGAACCCACTTTGTTGAGAGTTCTTATCATGAATGGGTGTTGAAATTTGTCAAATGTTTTTTTCTGTATCTATTGAGATGATCATATGGTTTTTATCGTTCATTTTGTAAAACTGATGTATCATGTTGATTGATTTGCAGATATTGAACTATCCTTGCATCACCAGAATAAATCCCACTTGATCATGATGAATGATCCTTTTAATGTATTGTTGAATTCAGTTGCTAATATCTTAGAGAGGATTTTTACATCTATGTCCACCAGGGATATTGGCACATAGTTTTCTCTGTAGGTTATGTCTTAAACACTATTACTAGTATAGAAGAAAGACAAGTTTGCTTTAGTGGCTGGCAAGGGAACAGATCTTTTTAGAAGCACCATTTAAGTTGAGTCATAAATCATTTTGTATAGAATGATTAGCTCTAATGCTTATCCAATGCATAGGGTTGATATTTGACCAGCAGTTTGTATCAGAGGTATCATGATTGAGACAAAATTTTTTTTATATAACCCAGGCAAAAAAAAGGTATGTGTTTTTCATGATTAGTGAACAGAGCAGTTATTTTCTCTGTTCTTGATAAAAGAGTAGATTTAAATATGGCTTGAGACCTATGAGGGACAATTAGGTGGAAACACATGCAAATGGCTCTCCAACTACCATAGCTTAGAAGAAGAGGGAGAAGAAAAGAGGTTGGGTATGGGTTTGCATACATACTGTCCACAATTGGAGATACACGAACAGAATGAAAACCAAGTTACCTCTCTTAACCTAGGGAATCTTAACTAAATACTCTATTATCCTTCCAGGGAGTATCTCCTGACCCCCAGGGGTAGCTGTCATTTGTGGCTATTAGATGAAAACAGAAAAGACAGAGAAGCATCTTACAGAATTAACTTTGATGCCCTAAATACATTTTTTTTGGGGGCATATAAATCTATAACCCCTGGAAGAAGAAAAAAACAACACAAAAACAAAGCAGAGCATATAAGTAAGGCTTTTTAAAGATAGGTAAATCATTTTCTTTTTAAATGAAATACGGTTTGACTGCATGAAATATGAACAGTAATTAAATGCACAGTCTGTGGGCCTTCCATACTTTAAAGCACTTTCTAAAAAAAAAAAAAAAAGAGTACTCACCTCAGACAGGCCAATTACCCAAGAATGATGAAGTCAGGAGGAAAGTCGCTAGATTTCTTTACTTGAATGATCACAACCCCAGCCCGTGATTAGTCCCCACGGCACCAGCGGGGATGTGGCAGGGACACTCACATTGGAAGACTTCAAATAGTCATTTCCTTGGTTAAAATAAAATTTGACTGCACTAAATGGACAGTTTTTAATCTCACTTGGACATCTGAAGATTTCTCAAGCTGTTGTTGGCTGCCGCAGAAACAAATTTTTCTGCTTTGTTGATTAAACCAGTGGTCTCCACCATTGCTTATCGGGCTGCAACGAGCTGTTCTTTTTAATTAAAAGTGAGCCACCACGAGAGAGCAATTAACAGCTAGTAATTACTGTGCTCTTCAGAACGGCAACATTTTGCCTTTCATTCCAATTATATAATGGACAAGTGGCTTTTTGATCTTCAAATTAGTGAGCTCTTGTCCTCCTTGTTTGGAGACAGAATTGGCAGGTTAATGATGGCCTGTGGGGGCACTCTTTCCTCTGACTGATGGGAAGTGAGAAACACTGGGAAAGAAGGCAGTCAGTGGTTTTCAGGAACTGCAGTTCCACCTTCATGATAAAGACAGAGAAAGAGCCCTTATTTTTAGGAGGTTGTGGTGAAGAGGAAAAATAGGCTTCCATGGAGGCTCCAAAGAGCATCATGGGATTCTCCTTCTTCCCACCCTCCAGCAAATGGTGACCATGTTTTAAAACATGGAAAAGTGGAATTAGACTGTAATGCTTTGGTATGTCTTTGCTAAGGGCATAAAATATTACATGTTGTCAAAAAACACTTGCCCTAAGGTTAGACAAAGATTTGGACTTTATTTAAATTTGTTTTAATTACTGTGAGAATTTCAGGGTATCATATCCTTTTGATACAATGGAATCTTATCTTAATGGATAATTTATTACTAGATCTGGTATAAACACTGAGGTTATAAATAGAGGAAGTTGGATGTTATTGTTTTCCTGTATCTAATCCCTGCTTTTCATTTAACAATACAGTATAGAGGGAGGGCTACCATATTATAGAAGACTTATGAACCAATTTCTTCTCATACCTCTACCTTTTAGGCATAACCTCCTTTTTGGACCCATCATTTGTTGCAGATGCAGAAATGTAGATGCAGTCATCCAGCTATGCTTCTGTGTCTTACTTATATGCTCATGTTGAGAATGTGATAGTTGTGATAATTCTGTGGCTACAAATCACTATATGGGGCTCATTGGTGATGGGGATAATTTTGTTGGGTATGGACTGAAAACAAATGGTGCAATAGGAAAGGTATTTGAACTTGTGAGTGTGGAATCTGGCTTATGAGCTCTTTTCAATGACAGTATATGAAAACCATATGCAATAGAATTACTGTAGGTCCACATAATAGCCATGACCTAATCTTTGAAGATATTTGAAAGACATTTCTTAATGAGGAATATATCAATTAGCCCAATAGGAAAAGTAAGTGCATGCATGTATGTGTAAATGCCATCATAGGAAATCTTCATTAAACATTTGCTGATACATTTCTCGGTTACTTAATTTTAGCATTCTCATGGGGATAGAGCCCCAGTTGAAGTGGGTACAACCTAGTAGGTTTGAATCCCCCCCCAACCTCAACACCAAGTCTGAGCAACCTATCTATTAGGTGGTGCAGTCATTCAAGTGAACTGTTTTCACCTTTTCCCAGAAAAGGACAATATTGAGCCATCTTGAGCGGGGTGTGCCTTTTGATCCATTTTCAGAGATTGTTGTAAGCTTAAACCTGTTAGTAGCTTGTGGGGTTCATTTTTAGGATGCCTAGACATGAGTAGAGTTTCAACATATAGCTTTAAACAGATTTTTACATATTGAAACAATTGATACTATTACAAGAACGATATTCACCACCATGCCTCATTAACACCTTGGCCTGCGTTACAGCACTACTAGATGATGTTTTGAAATCACACATTTCTGCTTGCCAATACAAATACCATATACTTTGCTCATGAACTAAAGTGTTGGATCCAGATGGAAAAAATAAGCTTAGGTGTGCCTCTTTTCTCTTAACTGCTAAAGGTTTTAAAGAAATATTCCACATACTAATCATTTTGCATTTACTATTAGGGTTTGCATTACTTGTGAAGGATGGGATATTGAGCTTGAGATATGTACATCTGTTAAAATGGGAATTTTGATTGATGTAAGTTAAATTTCTCAGAGAAATGCATCAGAAGTATAAAGAAATTTAGAAGAGTGAAGGTCCCTTTCCTCTTGTAAACCTGAAAGAAAGATTTTTGGACTTTTTCAAAATGCAAGACTTTTCTGGCTCAAATTGTTATATCAGATGGGGGTAATGTTGTCATTTCAATCACTGTAGTATTTGAATCCTCTATTTAACATATGTATCTTGTGATTTTTCTAAATCCTGAATATAAATTTAATTTTTCTGTTGTTTATAATTTATGCAGGACTAGTTATCACAGAGTCTGTGATTCTACCACCGTGTTCTTTGTCTAAGCCTTTGAAAATTGAAGGGGCAAAACTAGATCATCTCAGTGTTTCTAAGAGGGTATACAGTATTCATGGAAAGAATATGGGCTTCAGACTGTAGTTTTATCATTTTTCAGTTTTGTGAAGTTGGGCAAGTTATTTATCTTTTCTAAATCTCAGTTCCCTCCTTTTAAAATGAGTACTGACCCTACAATGTTCTTGTGAAGATTTAATAACATAACATAACCTATACATAAAGTGGCCAGTGAATTTCCTGGCACATGGTAAGTACTCAAATCATGGTAGCCATTATTTTGTTAGTGTTCTCAATTTACTTAGTTTGCGGTATCTTTTTTTAAAATATGACATTTGGATTCAGGAAAGAAGTATTCAGGAGAATCAATTAGTAGTAGGCATTGGTAAGCCAATATTTATAACACATGGTATAAGTTTTTTTCTTATAAGAATCTGAAAAGATTGCTGAAGAAAATAGATTTCTCTAACACTTCCAAGAACATACTTGTGACTACCCAAAATTAGATGATTATCCTTCATTCCCCCCCTCCTATAACGATTTTGTACTTTAAAGCCATTTCCACCACTAGAAAATTAATACACCAGCTTGTAGGAAGGGGAAAATTAAGTTCCATTTTTAAAAAGTGTTGGATGATCATTTTTATCTCTGTGGCAGAGTGGAAAGAACACTGGATTTAGAGTCTTGCGGTCACCATTCTCTTGATTGTTGAACAATCTGGAAAAAAATCACAACATTTCTGTATTACAGATGCTTCATGTGTATTTCAGGGTTCCTTGATTGCAAGCAACAGAAACTGGCTCTGACTAATTTAGGCAAAAGAAAATTTATTGGAATGGTTTAGGAGCACAAAGATTTGAGGGAGGGCTGGAAAATGAGGCTTGGAAATGGGGAAGTAGTCAAGCCATCTCCAAGAGGATTAGAGAATTTTGATGGTCTTGTAGCAGAAAGAACATGGTCTGGATTTTACTGCTGCGATGAAAGTCTTTAAATATTTCTACTGTCTTTGATCCTCTGCTCAAGATTCAGATTCACAGAAAGGACCCCAAAGATTCGCCTAAACTTGGCTAATACGCCAGCTTGTAGGAAGGGGAAAGACTTTTGAGTCAAGTTCCTGTCTACATCCAGTGGGTAAGGGATAAATCCTCAAAAGGAAATCAGACCACTCTAGGAAAGACAAGTAGTCCTGGGCTGCAAGAAAACAGCAGATGTTAACTACACGGAGGATCATAAATGATACTGCTTTTCCTGTCATCTGTGAATGTTGCATTATGTAACATAGGTAGTTATGATAAATAACACCTAATGCACTTGGTAGTATTATTGTTACCAGTTGCTCCTTGGTGGATTTTGTTCAGTATAATCAGTTGATACAAACCTAAATTTGTAAATGGCTGATTCAGGAATCATATTATGTTGTTACTTCTAGACAGCAGTATATCCTTAAGCATAATTATATATTAAAAAAATAAAAACTTGAGTATAATTATGGAAAACAACTTTGTTATTTGAAACCTTGAATTAATTCTCTATTTGAGGATCAGAGAAACTCCAGCTAACCTTAATGAGAGCTAAGGAATCTATTAAAAATGAATAAATTCTTTGCTAGATTTAATTTTTTTACTTTTTAAGTGTTTTAATTCCAGTTAACACACAGTGTTATGTAACTTTCAGGTGTACAATCTAGTGATTCAACAATTCAGTAATCACCTGATGCTCATCAGGACAAGTGCATGCCTTAATCCCCATCACCTGTTTACTTTGTTAGATTTTTTTTTTTTAAACAATGAATGTTGGCAAATGATCAGCCTGGTCGTTAGAATCTTGCCAATGGCATAAGTGGGGGATATTTTCATGTTATTAATAATAGACTCCCTTCTTGAACCATATACACTAATAGGAATTTGCAGAAATGGCATTTAAAGTATTTTATTTGCAATGTCCAAATGAGTATTCCAGAGTTCAACAAAAATGTGCCTTTCAATAAATTTTTTTTTAATTAGTGAGGATAAAAAATTAAGTAGAACATCATTGTATCTTGAGTATAAAATGCTTTCAGTAATTTATTAGGAAGTTCAGTAGCCATGTTTTTCACATTTTAAATTTTTAAATTTAGATGTTTCTTTTCTAGTCTTCAGCCCTAGTGGTATAATAAAATACAAATGAGATACAGGAAATAGGAAGTCTGTTAGTGTTCATTACATTATAGAGTCAGACAGAATGGAATGATTAATATGCTTGACTGAACCCAGGCGTGTATATTCAAACTCTAAGCAAACCTCCAGATTACTTAGTTATTATTGGAAATTTGAGAATAACACTTTTGAACGAGTGTTTTTATTGAATCAGAAGGGGCTTGATTGTGTAGTTACTTTAATATAGGCCTTAACAGAAAGAGAAATGAAGATTCCATGGACAAATACATTGACTTTATAAAACTCTGGAAAATGACCAAATTTAACTTAATTTCTGCTTCAATTAAGAACAAATTGATTTTCCTTGAACTATTATAACTTATCTTTAGTACCATTGGGACTTTAGTATTTTAACAACTGTTATGATGTGGCAGTGGAAGAGATTAGTTCATATAATCAGATTTAGGCCTCGTGTTTTATAAGCAACATGTTGTATAATCTCGTTTTATACTACATGTTGACTTTTGGTTAGGTGAATAACTAAATCTGATATCCCCTCAACTAAAACTACTTTTGTATTTGGTGAATTACATAGGCTTTTGAAAGCCTTCTTTAAAATTATATAGTTGCTTATTAACTGAATCCTTATAAAGGTTTATTTATGTAGAAATATAAAAATTTTAGCACATATTTTTGCCTGATGGTAAGGCAACATAAAATAATACATGTTAACTCTCGAAAATATTAAAAAGATTAGAAAAGAAAATGTCACCCATAATCATGTCATTAAGAAACAAGTACCATGGGGTGCCTGGGTGGCTCAGTGGGTTAAGCTGCTGCCTTCCGCTCGGGTCATGATCTCAGGGTCCTGGGATCGAGCCCTGCATCGGGCTCTCTGCTCAGCAGGAAGCCTGCTTCCTCCTCTCTCTCTCTGCCTGCCTCTCTGCCTACTTGTGATCTCTCTCTGTGTGTCAAATAAATAAATAAAATCTTAAAAAAAAAAAGAAACAAGTACCATTATTGTTTTGAAGTATCCAAAATTCTAATTTTGAATTGTTTCTCTCTCTATATATATTTTAAAAATTTAGTTTTGTCTGTTTCTTTAGACATGAACAGATTCAGAAACCAAATAACTAATAAATGATTGAAAAATTTAAAAGGACATTGTACTTAGAAAAGATAGAGGGGCTTGTACTCATTAGAGAGCCTAATCCGCTGCGATCATGGAATACATGGCCAGATGTTATCATTGGCTTTTACTGAGTGTGCTTTATCCACTTTTATTTCACTTTCAGATATATCTTCTAACAGCTTCCATTGATAGGCTTTAATAATCTAATCAGTAGGCTCTTTCTAATGTTTTTATTCAGTTTGTTTAAGCTTTATTCCTTTATCCTACTGTCTAATTAATAAATATGGCTTTAAAAACTATAGAATGTGAGTGATTGAATGCAGTGCTGTTCAATCTGGACATTCCATATTGTTCCCATTATTGACTGTAAAGCTAAGTTTATAATTTTAAGAAGATGTTTTTGTCTCTTTTGGAGATAATATGTGGAGCTAGAAGATCATAAGGAAGAGAACTTTAGAAAATGTTACTAAACTCTATATTCTATTCCTACCTTTCCTCTACTGGCTATCTTTTCTAAAACACACATTTTAATTTTTTATTTTTCTAAAAAAGTCTACAGTTTTATTGTAACCTCCTTCCATGGAGGTTTATTTGTTTCTAGTTTATTTGTTTGTTTGTTTATTTAATTTTATTGTGTTATGTTAGTTACCATACAGTACATCAATAGTTTTTGATGTAGTGTTCCATGAGTCATTGTGCATAACACCCAGTGCTCCATGCAACATGTGCCCTCCTTAATACCCATCACCGGGCTCATCTGATTTAGAACATCCTTCTGATCTCTTTAATGTCCTAGTTATCAACTCCCTTCTCCCTCACTGTTTTCTAGAATTTCAGTTGTAGTTTCTTTTAAAACTGTCAATACTTCAGGTAGTTCAGCCTGTTTTACTGATTTATTTGCTCACTGTTGTTCTTTACATTCCTTTTATTTTATTCCCCCTAGGTTGAAGTGTATAGTGTAATACTTATTTTAGCAATATTTAATGAATAGTTAGCTTCTGTAGTCCTTGTAAGTCTGGAAATACCTTTCTTTTGCCCTTTCTCCTTAATGATGGTTTGACTGGATATGGGATTCTGGTTCAGTTATTTTTCCTTGGCACTTTGAAGACATTTCTTTATTCTTTTTTTTTTTTAAAGATTTATTTATTTGACAGAGAGAGATTACAAGTAGGCAGAGAGGCAGGCAGAGAGAGAGAGAGGAGGAAGCAGGCTCCCAGCCAAGCAGAGAGCCCGATGCGGGGCTCGATCCCAGGACCCTGGGATCATGACCTGAGCTGAAGGCAGAGACTTTAACCCGCTGAGCCACCCAGGCGCCCCTCTTTATTCTTTTTTTAGCAGCTCTGGTTGTTGAGGAGACAATTCAGTCATACTGGTTATTCTCCTTTGTTGGTAATCTTGATTTTCCTCTCTGAAGACTTTTAAGATTTTTCTCTTTAACCTTGATTTTTTGAAGGTTTTCACTATAGTGTCTCTGGGTTTGGATTTTTTTCTTTTTTGATATTGCTTGTGACTCTTTTGGGTCTCTCTCTCTCTCTCCATATATATATTTCTGGAAAACTTTCAGCTGTGACCTCTTCAAACAATGACTCTCTTCTATTCTCTCTTTCTGGTATATATACACATACCTATAAATACACATATTTATATATTCATATATATATATATTCTCACATCTCTTTATTTCAGTTTCTTTATCTCTTTGTATTCTGTGAGATTTATCCAGTTACATCTTCAAGTTCACTAATTTTCTCTTCAGCTCTATCTAGTTTACTATGTATCACATATATTGGATTTTTTTTTTTTTTTAAAGATTTTATTTATTTATTCGACAGACAGAGAGATCACAAGTAGGCAGAGAGGCAGGCAGAGAGAGAGGAGGAAGCAGGCTCCCCGCAGAGCAGAGAGCCCGACGCGGGACTCGATCCCAGAACCCCGAGATCATGACCCGAACCGAAGGCAGCGGCTTAATCCACCGAGCCACCCAGGCGCCCCACATATATTGGATTTTTTATTTCATACTCTATCTAGTTTACTATGTATCACATATATTGGATTTTTTATTTCATATTTTTCCATTTCAAGACTTCCAGTTGGCTCTTTTTCCTAACTATTGTTGTTTCATAACCCTGTATTTGTTTCATTGATGTTAATCCTCCTCTTCCTCTTTGAGAATTTTAAATATCATTATTCACAAGTTCTTTTCAGATTACTGAATTATTTCTATTTTTTGTATAATTTTTTTAATCTACTGGGCTTATTGATTATCTTATACAGTGCAGATTCTTGTTTGTGAATATATATTTTTTAAGAGCTTATCTCATGTGGGAGTTCTCGTCAACATGTTTTTCCCTGTATGGCAATTCAGCAGTTGCCTGAGTTGTGCCAGGTCTTGTGACAATATGAATAAAACAGTTTTGCCCTCTGTTCAGAGACTGGGAATGCAGTTATAACTGTAACTTCCTGTGGGGTGTTTGGTTCATTGTGGGGGCATATTTAGGCCCTTTCTTATCTGAGCACTGAAACATAATCCCTGTTGTTCTCTTTTGGCTGTAACCCAGAAAAAGACCCTTTATTATTGTCGATTAACTTTTCTTTTATAGGCCCTGGAAAACTTTCTTGCTTGCTTGTGAACAGGATGATACTTTCAAATGTTTTAAAAAGAGTTTTCCATTATTTCTCACCAAATAGGGACAGTTTTGGCGTGTGCTTATACTGTCATTTTTGTCTGTTATCTTTTGTGGAATTTAAACTTACATTTTATTTAACTTTTATTTTGGATAGACATCTTCCACAAAAGTAGAACATGTTTTTATAATTTTTAAAAAATTATTTCAGGATAGGATATTTTCAAATTACATTTAACTGAAGTGGAAACAAATAATTGGGAACATTGGGACAAATTGTGTATTTTGTCACCCTGAACTTCAGACTTCCTTAGAGTAAATCATTCATGAAGAAGAATCAATAAGACATGCATGTCTTAACGAATAGAAATAAAGGGTATATTCAGTTGAAGTTTGAAGGGGTTTTTAAAAACCTAGAGAAGAGAAAATTAAAAATAGGAACTCCTCCTTTTCAGTTGATTTACCAGTCATAATTCAAATAGTTTTGAGGCCATTAACAGAATATATGGGAAACCTTGGCTTAAGACACAAAACAAAATCAAATTATGCTTCTCTTTTGGACTTTATTCAGTAAAAGGTGAGTTAGTTACTAAAGCCTGCATGTGGGATTTTTGTGCTCATTCACTCAACAAACATGCTGGCCTCATATGAGTTGAAGCTGAACTTTATTTAGACATAATGGGGAGCCATTGGAATGTCTGAAATGTGAAGAGATACAATCAGAATTATGCTTTAGGATATTTAATTTGGCAAAGGTATGCAAGATGAATTATAACAGAGAAAAACTGAAGATTTGGAGAGCTGGTCAGTGGGTGATTGCAAAGGAAACACTGGGCGTAATGGTAAGGGCCTGGACTAGGTTGTGGTGGTAGGAGTAGAAAGAACAACATAGAAGAATCAGCAGGACTCGGTTGCTGACTGTATGTGAGAAGTAGAGAGGCAGGAGAAAATCAAATATGAATTGATAGATGGGGAGAACAATGCTGTCATGAAAGAAATTGCAAGATCAGACTGCAGGGGGTTAAAGAAATAAAGGTTCTAACGATTTTGACATGTGACTTTATAGACTCTTTTGTTAGGGGGAAAGCTGTGGCAGTGAAAAGGACAGAAATAGAGTAATAGTTTTAATAGATGGGGGAGCAAAATCTTAAAGTTTATGCATGATTCTCTGTGTTTTATGGAATATAATATATTTTATGTGGGTTCCAAATGAAATTTTTCAGTAGTCATCACAGGTACCTATAAATATCCATTCATTATCATATATTAGAAAATGGAACCAAGAAAATGCCATTATTTTTCTTTTGATTGTCATATGATTTGGAATTTCCACTGAAATTCAACCAAAAGTCAGCTTGAGATCTCAGGAATGAATCAAGACATGCAAATGATTAGGTCTAACCATGTTCTAGGAAAGGCTTTATGATGAAGATGGAATTAGATACTGAATGAAAGAATCTGGAGTCATTGCAGGGTTATCTCCAGCTGGAGGGGAAATGGCCAGTCAGGAAGGGCACCTGGCACAGAAGCCAGTGCATCAGCTTGCTGATAACCCTCAGAAGAGCAGCGTTCTCTTTAAGGAAGTAACAGAATGAGCTTCCTGCAAAAACATGTTAATTTGACAATTCACTTGATCGCAAATGAAGTGTGGATAATGGTGGAACTAAAGAAAATGAGACAGTTCTAGCAAATTTGAGGAAATCCCTGTTTTTAGGTTGCAAACACCACAAATGTTTATAGCTCATGCCCTCAGTCAAGGGATAGTAATAATTTCCATATGCATGTCTGGTTCTAACAGGGGGGATATATTTCCAAAGACCCGTGTGGTGTCTCCCTTCAAGGGAATCTTTAAGTCTACTAGAGGCAGCTGCCTATCTCCTGAATTCCAGTTGACTCCTTTTAGACTCTGCAGATGCCTGATGTGTTTTTAGTGGTGAGATATTCTGGCCTTGACCACGGCAGCATTTTCTTTGCTCTTTACTTTTCCCATAAGCACTGTGCTTTATCTTGTTTGAAAAGGCCCTGGTATAATAATTGCTTATCCAAGGGAATAGATTTGCGTGTCCCCGTTTGCTTTTCATGCTCATAACTTACAACCGTAGTCAACTCCTTTTCTGGCTGTGTCATTATGCTTACTATGTACCGGCACTGTTCTCACCAGTTCTACACTGCAGTTGCATTATTGTCTCAGAGGCTCAAAGAGGAGTCCCAGGTTATTGTAGGTTCCTAGCTTTAAGTGGCTAGCCTCCAATCACTGTCACTGTGCCTTGCTGCCTCCTGTAAGTACAACCTGGCTAATGGTTTTGAAACTGAAGAGCTTCTGGGAACAATTTGTTCATTGTTTCTGAGTGTTGAGAGCAGACTACCAAACTACCAGTATATTCCAGACCAGGCCACTTAGCTTCATTTGAAAAGCCACAGAAAGATATGATGGACATACCCTTGTTTGTTCATCTTTCATGGGTTCTTCTTTCGTAGTAGCACTTTTTTGTAATTGAAAACCTATTTCCACTCAAGAAAACAACTAATCTTTTAAAAAATGTAGTGTCTTCTCTCTGTTCCCTAGAAAAACCAGACACAGGTTGGCACCAAAAAGATATCTATATAAAATAAAGACTAATTGCAGCTCAGAATGTTTTAATGTGCTGTATTTAGAAACAATTACAAAGAAATAAAGACTTAAGTGAATATTATATTTTCATTCAAATTTCTCATACCATTGAACTATCTGCTCCTTCATCCTTGCCCCCCACCCCTTACATTTATAGTCTGTTGTGATGAGATTCTACATTTTCCACCACCCAGGCTTATCAGAGCTATAAACTGGTCACATAATTCACAGAAGCTTAAGGATACGTGGAGAACTTGGATAGGGTCCAGAGGAGAGCAATGAAAATGATTAACGGGTTGGAAAACAGCACTGATGAAAAAAGATGAATGGAATCAGGATTACTGGTATTGAGAAGGTTTAGAGGTGACTTAAGAACTGTTCTAAACTGCATGAAGGACTATGAAGAGAAGCATGGTGACCAGGTGTCTTCCGAATCCATCTCCTAGAAGGGGAAAAGTGACTGAACTACAATAGGAGGGATTTAATCAAATGTGAGTTTCAAATGGGATTCTCCTCTCCATCCTCACTGTCAACTCTCATCCCCATCTGTCAACTATCTTCCACTCCTTCTATCATCAGTATTGATTTTTAATGAGAACATGGATGGTGAGTGGCACCATGGGTGGTACAGTTTAATATATAAAGAAAAGCTTTCTTCCCAGTAAGGCAGTGATTCACAGGTGGAAATTTGGAGCAGCAGGAGGAATCAGATTCACCAGATGGGGAGCCTTTACAAAATACAGATGCTCTAGCAGCCATCACTAGCCTCTGCCTTCCCTTGAAGAATAATTCTTTTTAAAGTTTATGCTCTTATTTAGTTAATGCAGGTAGGTGAAGGGAGGAAGATCTCAATGGTATATAATAAGACTTCAGTGATGGGTATATTCAGTGGGGTGCTCTGATTAGCAGGCCGTTTTAGTTAGCTCAGGGCTAATTTATTTCCATGGTTATCCTTGAGAATGTTTTGAAAAGATTTTTATCTGTCTTTTTTTTTTTTTTCTATCTTTTATGCTTTAACTGTGTCCTTAGCAGGTAGAATTTGTGGCATCTGACTTCACGAGAAGCTTTTTGCATGGCAGCGTAGCCATGCAAAGGGTGATTAAGAGTGAAGCAAAGGGTGGGCTTTGTATTTGGGTAAGTAGCATACCTTTGGGAGCCTAAGCAGAAGAACTGGACAGTGTCCACTGTCAACTTCTTCATTTTACCAATAGACTTATTTTCTGAAGATGGTCCCCCTAAAAATTGATCATTAAAAAGCACAAGAACAAGTTCACTTAAAATTAAATATTCCCTTTGGGCAGTAAGGACTGCTATTTGTCCCCTGTTTTACATTGTAAAATGAAGGAAATAAAATACAAGGAAAGCAGAGAAGACCAGCACTCCATCGGTTGTCACATGCTCGTGTAGGGAGAAGGCTGTATCACCATCACATTTATTTTCTCTCAAAAGCTCCACCTGCTTGGGCGATCTCAAACTTCCTACCTACCATCAAAGATGATTGCTGCATAAATCTGTATGTTTTCCTACCATTTAAGCATGGGTACTTTGATTAATTTAACCACATGTTACTGTCAGGTTGAACACATTTATCTTCTGTTTCAAAGTGTATACTTGTCAATCTCTCTAGCGTTCCATCCCTTCAGGCCTTATTTCGTCACATTTAAGGAGAGTCTTTCCTGCCTGTCTTTATCTTGTTAGGCTTTCAACAGCTTAAGTTGAATCTTCATTCTTTCATTCTTGCTGTCAAGCCTTCTTTAACACGCTCGCTCATTTCCCTATTCATAGAATGTCAGCGTTGCTTCTGTTTCACACAGCATTATATGCACAGTCAAATATTACTACAGATTAAATCATTTTCCATCTGAGGAGCTTATCCAGCATGTATTTTTTTTTTTTAAAGAGTATGTTACACTGCTCAAAGCCGAGTACGATGTTCATTATCAGATTCGAGGGGAGCTGCAAAGTGAAGGAGACAGCTTGTGGTTTTGTTACTGGTAGGAGCTCCAGGTGATGTCCGAGAGGGGAGGTCTTATGAGAGACTGAAAGTTCAATTATTCATTTTAAAGATGAGGAAAAGAAAAGGACACAGTGTTGCACAGATATTAAGAGTCAAGTTTTATACAGCATGCTGCTTGATCAAATAAACTATAACTTATAAGCTAACTGTGATCAAATAAACTATAACTTATAAGCTAACTGTGAGCTCTGTTTTTGAGCCCCAGTGCTTGGTACCCAGCTCAAATGTCCTTTTGAATGAATGAATGAATTGCATGCATGGTATGGTTGCAAGCAAAGGAAAAAATGATAGGATCCAGTGCCTTAAATCCCTTTCCGCGAGAGTTTCAATGCTTTGCATAGCAATACTGCACGTTGTTTTGACTATTGCTTTCTACTCTATTGAAATATGAAAAGAGAGATAGGCATGCTTATGTTTCTAAATTTGGATTATTTTCAGTCATTACTCCACTTAATATTATTTCTCCAAAAATAGTATTATAGATAGGTAGTATTATATAATACTAGTATTAAGCACACATATGTTAAGTAGCTATATTTAACTCCATCTTTTACATCATTTTGTGATTCTGCTCTGATCAGAAGTAGTTATTTTACATTTCCTACTTAGATTGAAAATATGTGGAAGACAAAAATTTTTATATGTGATTCCTAAGTAGAAATTCCAGAACGGTTTTCTGCAGATGACAAATCTTAAAATTGGCTAAAGCTATATGGCTTTGGAATTGGGTACAGGAGTGAATAGAAAAGTGACCCACTTATTCAAAACTGTTTGGGCCGTCACACAATCAATTCAACTGATGTCACTGAATTTACTGACTACGCCAAATTTTGTGTCTCATAAAAGGCTAATTTTGTCTCACATTCCAACTTCCTTTAACTCCCACTTAACTGCGAAACCCAAGTAACTTCATATTTGTTTTCAACATTATGCATTAACTCTTCCTTTCAAATTCTTTAAAGTCAGTGGGGTTATGTCACTAAGTTCAGAAAACTGAAAGCATGTCTGCGCTGAGAAGAAAGAAAGACAGTAACATTAATGCATCAAGTGGAAAAATTGAAAAGTATTTTTAAGGGTGCTAGTTCCCAAATAAAAGTGTTTTTAAATATTTAACTATGGTCTGTGCATGTTTTAGTGGGCTAAACAAAAATAAACAAGGCAAGGTAGAGCAAAAACAGATGGAATTCCACTACTTCTTGAACGAACAAGGGAGATGACATTTTTTGTAATCGATAATTGATGAATGTGATAAGAGTCACAGCATATTGTCCTTTCAGAGCTGGACAGCTTTTGTTTCTCACAGGAATATGAAACTGGAAGAACTGAGGAGGAAAATGTAAAATGTATCATGTAACCCCTTCAATGTACTTGAAGTCACTACAAGTATCTTACTGTAATGCTGGTTTTGTTGGTCTTCTGGGCTCTGGCTGGGAACCGAATGCTGGGGATGTTTCTGAGATGTGTTCTCCAAACACTGGTTTCTGATCTCTTCCCAGTCACTTAGGCAAAATGAAAAGATGAGAAAAATGTAGTTATTCTTAAGATAAACTAATTTCTTTTGAAAGACTTGTTTTATTCTGAGATTATTTTTAATTTTTCTGTTACAATGTTTCTTTTTTGTGAAATGATGTGAAGTGCGTGTGTGTGCATGCATATACAATTGATTTATTTTAATTACTGATATTTAGAATCCTGGTCTGGAAATCACCATCCTGGAGGCTTTTCTAGCATCATCCCTAGTCCACACCCACGAAACGTGGAAGAAATGCCAGTTTCTTCAGTTAGGATGCTTGTCCTGGGTGGATCAGCTTTGGTCAGCAGTTGTCTGGAGGGGCTCTAGGGCTGAGTCGAGGGAACAGTCATGCAGGCAGAATTTTTAAGTGGAAATATCTGTTTTCTTTTTTCAACTTATATATTCTTAATAATTCATTTTGTTTTAAATTATGACTGCTTCAAGTAGATGAAATATTAGCATTTTGCATGTTTGTTAATGAGCTTTCTTAAAAGAAAGAAATGGAAAGAAATAAAACATTAGAGAAGTAGTTAGAAGCCTCCTCCTCTGTGATATCCTGGAGTTGGTGTGTGGTAGTTCCATGTTTGTGTTTGTACTTTTAATGCCTATTATCTCACCATAAACTATATCTTGAGTTTTCGGTATGTTTTAAAAAACGTACACAAGTGGTATTTGCTGTGCATAATCATTTTTCAACTTGCTTTTTTCACTAAATATTTATATTTGATGTTGATTCATGCTAATAAGTTCCAACAGATTTATTCATTATAGCATTCCTGTTGTATAGCATTCCATTCTGTGAAAACACCACAGTTGTTTAACTTGTTCCTCTCATAAAGAGCTGTTGTTTCCACGTTTCTGCTATCCCAGATAGTACTCTACTGAACATCTCTTTTGGGCTGTCTTGTACGAATGTATGAAAATTTTTCTGGGGTAAATAAATACCCTAGAAAGGAAATTGCTGGGTCATGGTTTATGTGCATCTTAAAATTCACCAGCTAATACCCTTTTGTGATTATACCTCTCACATTCCCAATAACAAGTGGTTGAACTTTGTTGCTTTTTTTTTTTTTTTTAATGTTTGTGTACTAAGGGGGCCTTCGATTTTATCCTTTTTTGTATGGTTAACTATTTATTAAACAATTCATCTTTCTTCCACTCATGTACCAGGTTCCCACAAATGTGTGTGTCTATTTCCAGGATCTCTGTTCTGATCATGGTCTCTTTCTTTGACCTGATGCCAATAATGCTCATTTTTTCAACTGCCACAGCTTTATAGTAAGTCTTGGTATCTGTAAGGCAAATCTTGTCTTCCCCACAAACGTCTTAGTCATTCGTACTTCCATATATGAATTTTAGGATCAGTTTGTCAGACTTCACCAAAATCCCATTTTATTTTTATTTAATGGATACAACTTGCCACTTTTTCCATCTCTTTCTGAGATAGTTTTTATAAGATGTGATTACTGGTACTTGAAGTTTTGTTAAAAATTCCTCTTTAATACTAGGTTGATGTATTTTGGGAACCAGTTAAATTTTACATTTGATTTGATTACATGAAGTTTTTAATGGTTATATTTGGATTTGCTCCTTCTTGAGTCAACATTAGTAAGTTTTGTTGGTCTAAGTAGTTATTCCTTTGTCCAGATTTTCAAATTTATTGGCCTAAATTTGCTTATAGTATTTGCTTAAGTTTTTAAAAATGTCTGTTTCTGTAGGTCTTCTTTTAAATTACTGTGATTTTATTTATGCCTCATTCTTTTTTATTAACGCAAATGCCAAAATTTTTTCTGTTTCATTAGTTTTATAGGTGTCTTCTCTTTTCGTTAAAAATTTTCTAAAATTCTGCTTGCCTTTTTCTAAATTTTTGAATTGAACTCCTTATTCTTTGGTTTTCATTTGCTTCACTTTTAATATAAACATTTAAGGCTATAAATTTGTTCTAATATAAGCTGCTCTCCACAAGTTTTGATATAATGTTCTCAATATTTTTAGTTTAAAATATTTTATAATTTCCAAAATGATTTCTCTTTGGATCCACATATTATTTAATATGCTTTAAAACTTCTAAGCATATGACTTTTGTTGTATTTTGTCACTGATTTTTATAATACTGTGCCTTTTGTGGTTAAGTGTGGCGGATTTTATAAATGCATCACATGAGCTGGAAGAATAATTTTAGGATACAGACTTTTATATATACTCATTAGATCATACTTGTCAATTATGCTGTTCAGGCCTTGTATTCCTTATAATTTGGGGTCTTCTTTATTAGTTATTGAGAGAGATGTGTTGAAATTTGCTGTTATAATTGTGAACTTGTTAATGTATTTTTTGTAATTTATCAGTTTTTGCTTCATGCTTTTGGAGATTAAGATATTAAGTACCTACAAATCCAATCTATGGTATTTTCCTGGTTGAGTTTTCCTTTTATTATTTTGTAATTATTAGGGAATATTGACTCTTGCTTTGAAGTCCACCTTGTTTTATTTTATTTTTTAATTTTTTTAAAAAGATTGTATTTATTTACTTGAAAGAGAAAGAGAAAGTGATAGAGAGAGCACAAGCAGGAAGAGGGGCAGAGAGAGAGGAAGAAGCAGGCTCCTGGTAGAGCAGGGAGCCCAATGCAGGGCTCCATCCCAGGACCCTGGGATCGTGACCTGAGCCAAAGGCAGAGGCTTTAACCCACCGAGCCACCCAGTGCCTCATCTATTTTGTTGTATATTAATATACCTACTCCAGTTTTCTTTTGGTTATATCTTTTTCATCCACTTCCAAATTACCTGAGATTTTTCCTTTTTGCACATGTCTCTCCTTAACAACATATAGTTGGATTTTGTTTCTTAAAAAAGTCTGTCATTTTCTTTTTTCTAGTCCATTTATACCTATTGTGATTAGGAATCTGTTTGGATTTATTTCTCTCATCTGATTTTCTGTTTTATAGTTGCTCTGCTTTTGGCTTCTTTTTTCCTTTCTTCTACTTTTTTTCTTTTTTTCATGTTTCCTGTAGAATTGGCTGCCTATTTTTTCTTTTCTCCTCTACTGTATTTTATTTGCATTTTTTAACAGGCACTAATAAATATTTAATGTGCATATTTAACAAAGTCTCACATTAAGCAATATTGACCCTCTTTCTGAAATGTGTGATCACTGAAGAACATGTTAACTCAGATTCTTTCTTTGCCTCTTCCCCCTTACCCTAACTCATCCTAATTGTTGCCTAGGGTTTTAGTGCCATCTTGTACTTATGACTTCTGAACAAGGCATTATTATGATGCAATTATTAGTGATGATTTAGATTAATACATGCTTTTTGCCAATTTATTTTTTCATCATTGCTTTGTATATCCTATTCCTTCTCCCTGGGTTCAGCATGATTTTTTTCTTGAAGTATATTCTTTAGTATTCTGTTAGCAGTGCTCTGTGAGTAGTCAACTCTCTGCTTTTGTCTGACTGAAAATGTCATTATTTTACTCTCATTTTTAGATAATCATTTTTTGGGCCATACAATTTAAGGTTGACAGTTATTTCTTCTCAGCGCACTGACTATATTAATCCATTTTTAAACACTTCTGCTGATGTTGAGGATCTTGTCATCTGTTGTTTTAAGTTCCTCCGCATTAATCTGCTTTTTGACTTTCTCCCTAGTTACTTCTTTTTGTCTTTGGTGTTCCATAGTTTTTCCCTAATGTATCTAGATGTGGAATTATATTGATTTTTTCTACATGGGTCTCCTAGTGATTCTTGAATCTGACAATCATATCCTTTATGAATTCAGAAAAAATTTCAGCCATCATCTCTTCGAGTATCTTTTAACCTGTTTTGGAAATCCTAGTTCTATTATGGACTATTTTATTCTGTCCTTGCTATCTCTTAACTTTTCTTTGGCGTTTTTCTTTTCAGTTCTTCCGGGGGATTATCCAAGGTCTCTATTGCTTTGTGTTCTGTTTTGTTCTTTCAGTTTCCACCCTACTGTTTAGGTGGTTTATTGATATTTTCCTTATAGTAGCTGTATTTTCAAACTCAGGAAATTTTGTTTGCATCTTTAAAAAATCTATCATCAAAAAATATGTTTCTTTTGTTGGGTTTTAGATTCTTATTTTACATTTTAAATTTTTAAGGAAATTTATCTTACCATCTCTATCAGATTGTCTTACTGGTCTACTGGCTTATGTCTAATCCTGAAGTTCCCTGTGCCTGCTTATTCTCTCTCCTGAAGGAATAGTTCTTTGTTATGTTTTGTAATTTCGGGCAATGAGCTCATCTTCATAAGATTCTATCAGGGGGAATCTTATAGAGCCTACATTTAAATTCTGTTGCTTCAGAGCAATTTTGTATTTGTTTCTGCAGTTTGGGAATTTCAGACTGAATTCATATTTGACCTTATAAACCTATTCCTCATTCTCTACTCCAAGTCTAAATCCCTGAGCATAGTTTTTTCCTAAGCCGTTATAATCCAAATCTGTTAGTTATCCAGGCATCCTCTTTTCCCCTCTCAGATGATCGAAAAATGTTTTCAACAAATTGTTATGTATCCAGAGTCATTTTCTTCTACATACCATCAGCATTGATGTCAAATGATCTTTCTTAAAGGAGATTTTGATCATATGAGTCCTCCAGTGGCTTACCATAAAGCTACAGAATAAACTCCAACCCCTTGGAAAAAGTGAGTCCTGCTTTGTCTTTTCTAACCTCCACTCTCATTTTTCTCTCAAAGATACTTTATGTTTAGGGGCGCCTGGGTGGCTCAGTGGGTTAAACCTCTGTCTTCGGCTCAGGTCATGATCCCAGGGTCCTGGGATCGAGCCCCACATCGGGCTCTCTGCTCGCCAGGGAGCCTGCTTCCTGCTCTCTCTCTGCCTGCCTCTCTGCCTACTTGTGATCTCCATCTGTCAAATAAATAAATAAATAATCTTAAAAAAAAAAAAAAGATACTTTATGTTTAAACTGAAGAACTTATCATTTCTGGAATATCATGAGCTCTCTTGTTTCAATGCTCTTGCATGTTCTGCTTTATCATTAACTACCCCCTTTTCTTAGCTAACTTTTACTATTATTTAAGACTCAAGTTAGGCATCTGCTTTCAAGTTTTCATTTCAGTATTAAAGAATAATTAAAAAGCGCAAAGGAGTGTTTATCATTTTGTATTCCTAGGCTCTTCCTATTTCCACTTCTAAAATTATATCAAACTGGTAGTATCTCTGGGACAGTATATGTGTGTGTACACACACACAACACACACACACACACACACAAAGTATATGTGTACTCCAATTTTTTGGAGAAAGAGTTGAACTTATGCTTCAGGTGAAAATCTTACCTGTTTCAAAGTCACCTATATTGGGGGATATTAGTGAAATGATGTATATTTGTAATATTGTATGTTTAATTGCTGAATTGCCTTTCGGAAGGTTTTAAAAAATAAAGGACGTGGGTCTGATTACACAACATTTCTAGTGAAATAGAATTGGATTCTCAGTTTCTGCTGCTAATGAGCTGGGTATTTTCTTCTTAGCTTTGGCTTCCCTCTCTTTATGGTGAAGATGTTGGGTGAGATGCTCTCCATTTTCCTTTCACTTCCAAAACCCTCCTCCTAGTTTGAAGGAGTGTCTCGGATATCTGGAGATGTTTTCTTGTAGCCCACTCTTCTAAGTTACTATCACTTCTCTTCGGTTGATAAATTTAAGCTAATGAATGACTCAGAAGTCTTAGAAAATATATAATGTTTAAGGTAAATTTGCATTTAAAATATTTTATTGAATATACAGTACTCAGCTAATATAGACACTAATCAGAAAGTTCTGGCTAATAGCAAATTTTGAAAGGCAAAGACAGATGTTTTTAACCTTGTTTTGACTTGAAAGAGCAGCAATGAAGAGCAGAAATGAAGTGCGTCAGGAATGTGGACTCAAAACCCAGTTAATGGGCAAAGCCCTCCCTGGGTAATATCAAATAGCTAATGTTTTCAGTCTTGGTGCTTGCTTTACTGTGAATATATGTGGATTTGAACGCTATAAAGATCAGTAACTCTTTTGATATGCTTGTCAGTTTCTAATGTTGATGAGCATGTTCTTTCAAGCAGCCTGTCTTCAAATGTGTGCCTTCATGGAAAGTAAGAGTGACATAATTTCATACAAACCATCCACCTCTTAGTAATATTTAGTTTTTTTCCTGCAACATTATCTGAGGTGACTCCTTCCCTGAAAACTTAAACAAGTTTGTCCTAAATTTACTGTGTAAAAAATATTTGCTCTAAATTTTCTTTGAGTTATTTATATAAGTTAATAGGTTTTTGCATTTTAGATCTTGAATGAAAAGCTAGAATATTTATGATGTTTAATTCAGTAGAGTTGGGCAGAAGTATGTCTTTAAATGGAGGGGAATATTGGAAAGAAATAAATATCTTTATGCTAAAGTTACAAAAATACACAATTAATCAGTGGTGATATTTTAATTTGTTTCTCTCTGATTCTATGACCTTCTTACTTTTTAAATTTTTTTCTTAAAAAAAATTTTTTTTTTATGTCCCTCCCATTTCTTCTCACCAAATTCTTCTTTGGTTCCTCCAACTCTGTATCTTCTGTCTTCTTTTCTCTTTTAAAATTTCTCTTTCCTTTCCCTTCTTTCTTTCTTTTTTTCTCATATAAACATTGATCTATATACAAACTGACCAGCAGGTGAAGCAAGAATGATATTTATAAACAAAGAAACAAAAAGTTTTTTTTTTTAAATTATGTCTTAGGCAAATCCAAATCTAATAGAATAACAACAGATTCTTTGATATTCCTGGACTGTAGGTTTTACTTTTATTTCCATTAAATATATGAAACAATTCAGTGATTTTTCCTCCATGTATTTATTTGGAACATAAATTGGTCAGCAGGACTATGTTTCTATATGTTAAGTTGTAGTTTTGGCTTCTAGTCGAATATGCCATGAATTAATAATCATTTGATATTGACTCCAGTTGAGGTGAATACCAAGATTTATTGAACTGAATGGAAAATATGGACCAAAGTGAAAACTCTGTCAATATTTACTTACCTTTACAGGGACAATTAATCTTGATACTTATTGAAACAAGAGGTCAATATATGTATTGTTATGTACTTTTGGAGGCTTCCATTAGAAATATTGGCAAGTCCTTAGTTCACGGTCATAGATTTAAAAGGCCTATCAATTTAAATGTTCCGGATATCAAGAGCCAAAACATGTGAAATATCACAGTGCTATTCACCAGAAATAAGAAGAGTCTTCTCAGAGGAAGTTTGTGTGAATTCCTCTTTTCAGTTCAGCTAATGCTTTTTTAGTAATATGAACCGCCAAAGAGACAACCAGTGCTGACTTCTCGATGAATGACTTCCTCTTGTTAGCAGATAGATTAAACTCTCCTATGAGATAGTTCGGTGCTGTGCTCCTGGTGGTGAATGACACTGGTGAGTAAAACCCCCCAGCTCATCTTAGTTTCTTCATGAGCGCTCCCTTTGTAAACAGCCCATACCACTGGGAGAAGTACAGCCTGTGAGATTTGGACCCTTTGTTTATTAGGGTTGCTTTTGGTGTTGTTTTCTTCTCTTTTGGAATAAAATGTTTGTGGAGGTAAGAGAGACTTTTACTTTATGGTTCCTAGAAATATAATGAAGCACTTGACATATATGTATGGAGTATTAAGACTGACTGTGTAGAGAGAAAGAGAGCATATTCCCTTTAGTCTATAAATTCCGTATTCAGCACATGGTTTTAACAATTGTACTTCTTCCCTCTACAAAAACAATAACTAAAAGAACAAACAAAAACATGGACACACCTCGTGGGAATCACAGTTGAGGTAGAAATTTGAGATATGGTAATTGAGATATGAGTGATTAACTTCTACTTAGTTGGAAATGAAACCTGCTTTCTCCATATAAATTTAGATACAAAGCTTACATGTTGCCTTGCATCATTCATCGCAGTAATGTCCATGCTCTCTAACTTAATAGACATAAGAGATTGTTCTATTTAGGGAAATGTCCAAAGAGCTAGTGAAAAGTGTTGAGGATATTATTATCTATCATATTATATATTTAAATATTTAATATTAAAATTAAAATATTATAAATATAATGATAATATATATAATGTACTATATCATGTCATACATAATTTAAATGATATCTTATAAAATATAGTATATATAAATTAATTTGATTGAGACAACAAATTTATCATCACATTTTTGGAATAGACAAATTGTATTCTAGACATTATGAACAATTTTCAGGATTTTTAAAATGGCTAATTCCAACATTGTTTCAGAATTGTTTATAATATTCAAATGAAATAACATGCCAACATGTGGCTGAAAGTCGTGAATTGGCTAATCCTGGTGAACAGTTAACATATTAGGAAATTTGTGTTTAGCTTTAAATTCTCAACTTGTTTTTTTAACTGATGTTTTCTGTCATCCTAGGGTAATGACTTTTTTGGTAATATTTTCATACAGTTTAATTGCTTTCATAGGTCATAACAGAAATGTGTTTGGTCTTCTGTTAAACTGTGAAGTAAGAAAAATATTTTAAGAAGTTGTACCATGAGGGTGCCTGGGTGGCTCATTTGGTTAAGCATCTGCCCTCAGCTCAGATCGTGGTCTCAGGGTCTTGGGATTAAGTCCTGCATCAGGCTCCCTGCTCAGCAGGGGGTCTGCTTCTCCCTCTACCCTTTTCACCTGCTGGTGATCTCTCTTTCTCTCTCAAATAAGTACAGCCTTTAAAAAAATTGTAAAAAAGTGGTACCATGAATTGTTGATGAAAATAGCAAAACGAAAGCCATCAAATAATGAATAGTACCCCCCACCATGCTCCTGCAAATGATTTCAGAAATACCAAGAAAGATGCAGTCCTTCAAGGTATTGGTAATTACATTTTACAGGCGGTAGCAGTAAAAATGCATACACATAAATATACCCCTTCATATTCCAGACAGCAGCCTCCTGGAATTCCAAGTATAGGCTTCCTGCATGCATCCTAGAAATAGCTAATTTTCCTTCTTCTTCTTTTTGAAGAACAAGAGCCATCTATGTCTTTGGTGAACAGGAGCCCTATCTCCAACCAGCACAGACAAGCATAGCATAGACACACTGAAGGCTCCTCTACCGTGACTGGTGGAAGGGGAATGTTGAGGTCTACAGAAGGCCAGCTTACTTATATAAAGCCTCAGGGTATGGGCAAAGTGAGGAAAAGATGAGGAAGGAAGTGGAAGGGGGATGAGAGGAATGGCAGCAGCTGTGGTGAAGGGAAGGGGGTGATTAGTAGGCAAGAGCAGGTAAGAAAGAGGGACAACAGTAAAGGGATGCATTGGAAGGGACCAGTAAGCCACTGGTACATACATTAGGAGCATCTTCTTGCAGATAAAGGACCTTCCCTTGTACTGAGGAGAATTCCCGTATTCTCAAAGAATTCAGATTGCTATGTTCAAGACATGCTGGGGGTAAAGATCAATAATTTGGGGTGGAGGTTAGGATGGAAGATAGTTACAGAACAGTATATATGACAAAGAAATCCTTTCTTTTCTTTCTTTCTTTTTTTTTTTTAAAGATTTTATTTATTTATTTGCAAGATAGATTGTAAGTTGGCAGAGAGGCAGGCAGAGAGAGAGGGGGAAGCAGGCTCCCTGCTGAGCAGAGAGGCCAATGCGGGGCTCGATCCCAGGACTCTGAGATCATGGCCTGAGCTGAAGGCAGAGGCTTAACCCACTGAGCCACCCAGGTGCACCAAGAAATCCTTTCCTTTAAAATAAAAGGAAGGGGGAAGTACGTGCTTACCTGAAAAAATGTAATTAGATTTGAATTCTTCACATTTCAATGTTTTAGTTTTTGACAGCGTGCATAAAACCGTCACTGTGCTTTTTCATACCAAATGTTTAAGTTGATGACTGCATTTTGACTGGAGGGTAGATCAATGTGGAAAAAGACCTTTGTCTTTAGAGTCAAATGGACAAGAATTCAGACCTCTTAGTAGTTTCCTGATATTGAACAGTTTACCTCCTATCTGTTTTCTTGGTTAAAAACATGAAGGATTTATCTTAAAATTATGTGAAGATTAAAATAAGAACATATATTTTAAAAGTGCTTAGC